>NW_027528209.1:896426-943139 GCF_008692635.1 Crocuta crocuta
CAGCCTTGGGGCACCTGGGTGGCTCTGTCAGTTAAACATCTGACTCCTGAATGTAGCTCAGGTCATGATCTCAGGTTGGTGGGTCTGAGCCCCAGATACGGCTCTGAGCTCACAGTGTGGAGACTCCTGAGAATTCTCTCTCTCTCTCTCTGCCCCTCTCCTGCTAATTTTCTGTCTCTCTGTCTCAAAATAAACTTAAAAAAAAAAAAAAAGAGCCCAACCTTCCCACAGTCAGCTTCAGTCTTCTGGGTTTTGTTTTGGTTTTGTTTTGTTTTGTTTTAATTGCAGTCATCCAAACCTGAAAAGATTTTATGTCCATTTATTTACTTGTTTACGGTCTGATCAGTCCTTTGGAACAGTGCTGTCCCACGTGGTAGCCACTGGCCACCTGTGGCTATTTGCGTTTTAAATGTCATAGATTGAAATGAAGTAAATTTGAAGTTGGGTATCTCAATGGCACTGGCCACCTTCCAGGTGCTCGGTGGGCCCTTGTGGCTAGTGACCACGCTGTCAGAAAATGCAGTTAAAGAACATTCCCATCATTACAGAAGGTTCTTTTGGATGGCACGGCGTTAAAATAGGAGTTCCCTGAAGGCACCAGGCCTGTCTTGCTTGTTCGCAGCTGAATGCCCAATGGCTGTGGCCCCTACACCGTGCTCAGTACATAAGAGGGGAAGGAAAGGGGCGCCTGGGTGGCTCACTTCAGCTCAGCTCATGATCCCACTGCTCATGGGTCCGAGCCCCCGGTCGGACTCTGTGCTGACAGCTCACAGCCTGGTGCCTGCCTGGGATTCTGTGTCTCCCTCTCTCTCTGCCCCTGTCCTGCTCGCGCTCTGTCTGTCTCTCCTTCAAATTCATTAAACATTTAAAATAAGTAAATGAATAAAGATCTTATAAATGTGGAAGGAAGGAGGGCGGGGAGGAGAAGAGCTTTATAGTTTTCAGGGAGAGAGATCTTCATCACTTGAATGTTTGTCTCCAATCCCTCCATACCTCTAAGTAGGATTCAATGTCAGGATTAAAAAATTTCAATGTGTTTCTTAAGGGGGAATATTTAACCATCGTAATGTACTCCCTTTTCATATCCCTCTATCACTTTTTTACCTCTTCGCCTTGCAGCCTTGCTCTGGGGCCTCCAGCCTACAAATAAAGGTGTTATGTGACTTCCAGGACAAAAGCACAGTTTTCCTGGTCCAAGTTCAGCACGATAAACCATTTTCACTCCCTTTATCTCCCAAGATAGATGCACAAGATAGAGAGAGCCCTCTCTCTCTAGGGCTCCAGTTCCCCAAAGTTAGAAATATGGGGTGTGTGTGTACCGGCAGGTTATTTGTGTAACTTTTCTGAATTTGCCTTGTGGAAAATCGTACTTTCTCGAAGGCTCCTGACGTCAGTATGGTGTCGGACCTGGGAGATCGGACGAGGGTTGTAGCTGAGTGCTGATTTAAACCAGCACCTTCCCTCTGCCTTGCTGCAGAGCTAAGACCCTTATAAATTGTTGCTGTGAACTTTTGAACTCAGAGAAACTTCTGAATGTATGTATGAAGAAGTAAAATAATCCAAGGCTAAGGATTTGTGTCTTCCTTGTAACAAATCACATCTGTGAAGAAATAAGCTTAATTCTTGGCTTTATAAGATTTTCTTGTAATTTAATGTTTTTAAAAACTTATCCAGAATCATTAAATATACTTCCTTGAAGGTTTTTTAGCAATAACTTAATATATAATTGTCTAGATAGGAAATTTATTCCATATAGCAGACATGAAAATGATTTTCAAGTAAGGATGGTCTCAATTACGATCATTTTTGTCATTTTTGCTTCAAGACAGAGACATCGTTGAAGCCTGCCGTAACTTACTAAATCACGCTCTGAAGCCTAGATAACCAAAAATTTGTTATGTCACAATAATGTCAGAACTTTTAAATGTTTGAGCAAGTTTCGTGTCAGATGTTCTGTTGCCCCGAGTAACAACATGAAATGTTGAGATCTCGAATAAAACAAGAATACTTTGCACATCCACTGTGCCTTTCTCCAGAAAGCTTAATGAATTAGTGAATCTTTTTGTTTAATAAGACCTTACAAGAGGAATATAATAGCTATTAGTGGAAAGTTGTATTAATTTTATTTTTATTGGAAGAGGTAAAGCATAATGTGCCTTTAAAAGCTGAATGCTAAGCAGTCTATTAATCTATAGGCTTAGAGATAAAGATCTGGTCTCTAACGTGTTATGGGCCACAAAGAATATTCCTTTCAGCTTCTCAAGAGGAGGGAGATCTCAGGGCACCTGGATGGCTCAGTCGGTTAAGCGTCCGACATCACTTCAGGTCATGATCTCACAGTTTGTGGGTTCGAGCCCCATGTCGGGCTTGGAGAGCCCGGAGCCTGCTTCAGATTCTGTGTTTCCCTCTCTTTCTACCCCCGCCCCCAGCTTCCATTCTCTCTCTCTCTCTCTCTCAGAAATAAGTAAATATTTTTAAAAATTGAAAAAAAAAGAAAAGAGGAGAGAGATCTCACTTTGCAGGATCCTATGTATGGAACATGCTACAGCTTGGAAAATCCGCTGGATTTTAGGACCCTCTTTGTGCAGACAGGGTTGATTATTTGCACTTGTTGGGGGGGTCCTTCATGCAAAAGGGGGGAAAGGATTATTCCAAAGAGCACCTGTAACCACTTTCTCAAAGTTCTTTGTGGATTTTAACATTTTGATGTCAGAATTGCTTCTAGTTTATTGAGACCAGAATATTTTGTAACATAGCCAGCCTCTCTACTCAAAAGAATATCCCACAACAGATAAATGTATGAGAATGCTTGGAAGGGCCTCAGATGTCTCTAGCAGCACCTGTTTAACAGAATACCTGGAACCACACTGGAGCCATGCATCTTCTGTCTTCCCGATAGCCTGCCCCATGCCAGCCCCAGAAACTACGCTTTGTTTTTTGGGGAGGCTGGTAATGAATAGGGTTATATTAGTAATTGAACTGAAAACTCCTGGTTCCCACCAGCTCCAGCCTCCTGCACCAGGTATACTGTCTATTTAGCATCAAGTGGAGTGATCTTAGGGTCTTGTTTGATGTGGGCTGCAATCCTTTCTCCACTAGTTCCTTGCTCTGTGAACTGAGGATTGTTCCCTAACCAATGTCTGTAATCCTGCCTCCAAAATGGGGAGAATGTTCCAGCTTTACAGACTTGTTACAAGTTTTAGACGTCAAGTGTGTCAAGTGCCTGGCTAGTGATGAATTGCTCAGAAAGTAGTCTCTTTAGCTTCATGAAATTGATTAGCTGGAACTCTTCTTGAAGAAGAGAACTTTGCTTTTGGACTAGGTTCTGTTAAGCACTTGAGTTTTATTTTGTTATGTCCCCAAGTATCCTCCTTGAAAAAAAGTATGATTTTTTTTGTACCACAGGTCCTCATTACCTGAGAATAGTCAGGAGAGGAATAAAAGACCACTTAAAGTGACATCTCTAAACATGGGAATGTGTCTTCCTAGTAAATTGTGAAGCAAACAAGCAAAATTAATGAGGTTTAGGTTAGATCTTTGAATGAATTGGCAGTCAATTCTTTCAATAGTATTATGTGTTGATATAACATGGCATCCATCACTTTGTGTTTGGTTTTGCAGTATATAACTGTGGTCATTTTTGTATAAATAAATAATCAGTCAGTCGATCCTTGGGCTTCACCAACTTACCCAAAGCTTCTCATTATCGTTTGATAGCTCCTTCTCCTGTGAAACCTATTAAACCACTATCCTTGCTGATGATTCTGAAATTACTATCTGCTTAGGCTTCTCTAATGTGGTCTGATGTATATTTCCAAGAGTTACACAGCGTCATTATTTCTGGTTTCATGAATGCTGCTGCTTTTTGTAAGCTTTGCAATTTAACTTCCAATCCACTTACATTGTATTTGTGTTGCCCTGAAGGAGGGTTAAAACCTCCCTTAACCAGTGCAGCATCAGTTTCCAAAGATGTTGATTTAGAGGATATAGAACCTTGCTCCTTCTAAGCAGGGAGGGACCCTTGAGCAGGGGGAGTTGTTTATTTAAGAATTTTTTTTTCATGTTTATTTGTTTGAGGGGCAGAGAGAGGAGGACAGAGGATCTGAAGCAAGGCTTCGCGCTGACAACAGAGAGCCCAGTGTGGGGCTCGAACTCACAAACCACGAGATCATGACCTGAGCTGAGTTGGATGCTCAACTGACCGAGCCACCCAGTTGCCCCCCAGCAGGGAGAGTTTTTTTTAAAAACAGTCAGCTCATGAATATTTTCATGTTATGATGACTTTTATATCACTTGCAACCTTGAAACTGAGGGAAGTTGGATAACCAGGCCTCCCTGTGTAGAACGATTGGCCTCCCATGATGAGGAAAAGCTGTATGGGCCTCAGCATGATCTTTTTCAGCATGTTTGCTGAAACGTGTCCCCTGGTTTTCCAGACCCGCTTTTCCATCAGTACCATTTGATCAGCGGCTTCCATATAATCTATCCCTAATGACAGCTCAGACATAGAAAGAGGGGGAAAGATGTGCTTTACTTCTTTCGCCCTGTGTCAGCGTGGTCAACTTTTAACCATCTATAAAATGATTTTTTAAAAATTGGCCCTTGTAATCATCTATTGGGAAATGGATCCAGTTGGGGACAAGTAAAAATAGAAGACAATGTGTAAACGTTCTGAAATCTGTTTACAGAGTCCTGATTTCTAGATTGTCACTGACCTGGAGGCACTGAGTAATTTTCCTTATTTTTTTTTTTTTTTAAATTTCTTTTTATTTCCAGGAGAGAGAGAGAGACAGCGTGNGCATCTGACAAAATAAGCATCTGTATTCCACTTCTTATTCAGCTATTGATGTAGATGTGAGACTTTTGACACTTAGTCTAAAAATTTGTATTCAAGACAAATTTGTACTAACATGTCCTCTGCCTGCTTCTAATGAGATTGGGACCGTCTGTATTGATGGCTTTCTTGCTAATGAAGTCATTTGGACCAGGGCCTTTGGTATGAATGTGTGGGCAGTGGCCGACTTGAGGTCAGGTTGCCTTAA
The DNA here is from genome assembly GCF_008692635.1 of Crocuta crocuta. Classification (NCBI taxonomy): domain Eukaryota; kingdom Metazoa; phylum Chordata; class Mammalia; order Carnivora; family Hyaenidae; genus Crocuta; species Crocuta crocuta. The sequence goes on from NW_027528209.1 coordinate 901,469, forward strand.
TGTCAGAAAATAATTGTTTTCCCCATTCATTTTACTTCATTTATTGACATCCCTATTATTCATCTAATTTTAAATAAATTCAAAGCATGTATCAGGCAGAACAACTCAGGAGATCTCTTTTTTCTCCCCAGCACACCATAAGAAAGTTCTATGACCTTAAGCAAATCACTGGTTCCTTTTATTAATTTATCTTTAACGTTTATTTTAAGAGAGAGTGAGCAAGCAAGTGGCAGGCAGAGAGAGAGAGGGAGAGAGAGAATCCCCAGCAGGCTGTGTCAATGCAGAGCCTGAAACGGGACTTGAACTCACCAACTGTGAGATCATGACCTGAGCCGAAATCAAGAGTCAGATGTTTAACCTACTGAGCCACCCAGGCGCTCCTCACTGGTTCGTTTTAAATGTAATTTCCTTAATGTGTAAGCTGATAAGATTGTGGTAGATAATTTAGTATTTTCTTAAGGAGTTGTTTTTTTTATTTTTTGGTTTTTGGTGTTTGGGATTTTTTTTTTAGACAAGTTTTAGGTTCACAGCAAAATTGAGAGGGAAGTATAGCAATTTCCTGTATATTTCCTGATCCCATGCATGCATAGCTTTCATCATTATCAACATCGCCATCAGAATGGTACATTAGTGACAACTGATAAACTTGCACTGACAGCGCTTAAGTATCCAAAGTCCACGGTTTACCTTATACTCTTGGTGTTGTATAGTTTATGGATTTGGCCAGATGTGTAATGACATGTATCCCCAATTACAGAATCATCCAGATTGTTTGCAGTGCTTTGTAAATCCTCTATGCTCTGCCTATTCATCCCTCTCCCCGCACCTCCCACCTCTGGCAACGACTGAACTTTTTATAATTTGGCCTTTTTCAGAGTGTCATATGGTTAGGGTCATGCAGTGTGTAGACTTTCTGTTTGGCTTCTTGCATTTAGTAATATGCATTTAAAGTTCCTTCGTGCCCTTTGATGGCTTGAGAGCTCATTTGTTGTTTAGTGCTGAATTATTTTCCATTATCTGAATATACGTCAGCTTATGTATCCATTCACCTTCTGAACGCCATCTTCATTCCTTTCAAGTTTTGGAATTGTGAGTAAAGCTGCTGTAAACATCCCAGTGAAGATTTTTACATGGACATTGCTTTCAACTCCTTTGGGTAAATATCAAGGAGCACTATCGCTGTATCTCATGGTATGAATATGTTTAGTTTTGTAACTACAGCCCATCAGTCTTCCAATATGTACCATTTTGCATTCCCTCCAGCAATGAATGAAAGTTCCTGTTGCTCCACATCCTTACCAGCATCTGCTATCGTCAGTGTTCTGGATTTTGACCATTCTAGTAGGTGTATAGTAGTATCTCATCATTGTTTTAATGTCCTATTTCTGATATTGTATGAAATAGAGCATCTTTTCATATGCTCAGTTGCCATCTGTATATCTTCTTTGATGAAGTGTTCTTTTTTTAAGCTCTCTATTCCTTTTTTTAAATCAGTTGTTTACTTTCTTGTTGAGTGTCAAGAGTGCTTCAGCTATTTTGGCTTACAGTTCTTTATCAGATGTGTCTTTCATAAATATTTTCTCCCAGTCTGTGGCTTGTCTTACCATTCTCTTGAGACAGTCTTTTCGCTGAGGACAAGTTTTTAATTTTAATGAAGTCCAGTTTATCACTGATCTCTTTTATGGATTCTGCCTTTGGTGTTGTAGATAAAAAGGCATCACCGTACCCAAGGTTACCTAGGTTTTCCCCTATGTTATCTTCTAGGAGATTTATAGTTTTTGTGTTTTACATTTAGGTTTATGATCCACTGTGAGTTAATTTTTATGGAGGGTATAAAGTTTGTATGTAGATTTATTTATTTATTTATTTTGCGTGTAGATGTCCAGTTGTCCCAGCACCATTTGTTGAAGAGACTACCTTTGCTTCATTGTATTGCCTTTTCTTCTGTGTCAAAGATTAATTGACTGACTGTACGTGGATCTGTTTCTGGGGCCCTCTCTTCTGTTCTGTTGATCTGTATAGTCTTTTTTGCCAATACCCCACTGTCATGATTACTGTATTCTTAACAGTACGCATTGAAATCAGGTGAGGTCAGTCCTCCAACTTTGTTCTTCTCCTATATTGTGTTGGCTATTCTGGGTCTTTTGTCTCTCCATATAAGTTTTAGAATTAGTTTTTCAGTATCCACAAAATAACTGGTTGGAATATTGTTTGGGGCTGCACTGAATCCATAGGTCAAGTTGGGAAGAACTGATATCTTGACAATATTAAATCTTCCTATCCATGAATATAGAGTATCTCTCCATTTATTTAGTTCTTCTTTAATTTTGTAAGTATTTTCTAGTTTTCCTTATATAGATATTATACATGTTTTGTTAGATTTAAACCCAAGTATTTCATTTTGGGAGGTGTTAATGTGAGTGATATTGTTTTTTTAATGTCAAATTCCATTTGTTCATTGCGGTATATAGGAAGGCTATAGACTTTTGTATATTAACCTTATATCCTGCAACCTTGCTGTAATTGCTTATTAGTTCTAGGAGGTTTTATGCCACTTCTTTCAGATTTTCTAAATAGACAATCATGTCATTTGCAAACAAAAACAGTTTCTTTCTTCTCAATCTGTATACCTTTTATTTCCTTACGTCTAATTGCATCAGGTAGGACTTACTGTACAGTGTTGAAAAGTAGTGGTGAGAGGGCACATCTTTGCCTATTTCTGATCTGAGTGGGAAAGCTTTAATTCTCTCTTCATTTAAGTATAATGTTAGCTGAAAAATTTGTGAACATTCTTTAAGTTGACGAAGTTTCCTTCTATTCAGTAATTTTTAAAATAAAAGTTTTCATTGGTATTCTCTAATGAACGGAAACACAAAAGAGCATAGTGGTAAAAAGAAGTAGATATAAAACATTTGGCTAAGGCTAGAGTTTGAACTTAAAGTGATTCTTAGAAGAAACTGTCATTCTCATTGGTGGCTTTTTTCTTCTTTGATTCCTGCCTGCTTTGTTGCCATCCCCTGACTCATGGTCAACCTTGTTAAGTGTGTTCACTGTTGTCAAATGGCCATTTTTTTCTTACTTTCTGAACTAATTTGAACCATGAACCCTAAATTTTGAGGGATAATGACTCTGATTTTTATGATACATGCTCTTCCCCAAAATGCAATTATGGCCTTTATTTATTTTATCTATATTAAACTATCATTTGTTTTGTGGTAAGCTTTCTACAGTCCTGGTACAGAAAATTTTGGATGCCTTCTGTGGCTAAACTGAAGTTAGCTTCTTGTAAAAATATCCCTGTTTGGTTTCAGTGCTTTATTCAGTGGACTTTTTTATTCATTTGACAAATACTTGAGTGCCTTCCATGTTCCACAGTAAGTTCTAAGTCCTATGGCTTATGGTGGACAAGACAAAGGATCTCATCATGAAGTACAGAAACATGAGCACTCAATATTAAGTTCTTGTAAGTACACTGACTATAATTTTCTCAGGGGTTTTGCACAGAGGAAAAGGAAGGTATGTACTCTAAACTTGAAGTCAGGTGTAGACTTGAACCCTTCCTTAGGAATTACTTTCTATATTAACCCCCAAGGTAAGTGTTTAAGAGTAAGTTTAAAAGGGTAAACTAAGTGACTTGGTCAGGGTCAAATCATAATAAACAGAAACCACTCCAGAAATTTTAAACAGAGGGAAATTAAAAGAGAGCCTTAGTTACTTCATTGCTATTGCTGGAGTAGCTGAAACCCTAAACTAAGCAAGATAAAACAGTCCCAAGATCAGCAAAGGCAGGGAAGCCACCACCAATCCTGGGGCTGTAAGGGCACAAGAAGGTGGTGTGTTACCTCCTTCAAGTAAGGGTGACTGTTCCTTCGAGCACAGTTGAGAATGATGCTAATGATTTTGTCTTATAGGAGTTAATCACATGTAGGGGACACTGCCTATAGCAGGGCAGATATGTGTGTGCACCTGTGTGTGTGTGTATATATGATACATAGTTGTGTATAGGTCTTTAGAGAGACAGACAGACACTTACCAAGTCCCTTCTCCCTGCCGTCTCATCTTCTGCCCAAGCCTGCCCTTGCCCAGACCTACCAGGAAGCCAGTCAGCTGGCAGAGAAGCTTTGGAAATAGTTATCTGAGAGAATGAATCTGAGACTAACTAGGCAAGTCTTTTTACTATTTATTGGCCAATGAAAAGCCAGAGGTGGGGGTTCATATGTTTTGGGGTGATCGCAAGAGGAGGAGGATGTAGGCAGAGACATCAGCATAAGCCAACACCACAGGACATGGAACAGCATGCAATATGCGTGGAATCTCGTCAGTGTCTTTAAAGTTTCCTGCATGAGTCAGAGGTGGGTAGGTGGGCGCCAAAATGGTTCCATATGACTGATGGAGGAACTGGCCTTTTGCCCCATAGGCAGTGGGAATACATTCAGGTATTTTCAGTAGGTCATCTTTGTGTTTTAAGTCACTTGGACAGTTGTATAGATGCAGAGAATGATTTTGAAAAATGAAAAATGTACTAATTTTTTGGCCTGTAGTCTTGTCCTTCTCTATTCATCCAAGCAAGAAACAGTGATAGGAAGCTATAATAAGAAATGGTCAGAAAGGTTGTAAGGATAAATATTCAATTGATGGGATAATTGAATGTCAGGTGAGGGAGAGAAAGGGGCCAGGGTTAATACCCAATTCTCTAACCTTAGCTGAGAAGAGGGTGATGGTGTCCCAAGTAAGGGTGTCAAAGTTGGAGGCCTGGGAGCATCCACAGAGGGATTTTAAAAAGCAGGAGTCTGTCTGTATGTGTGGGGGGTTGAGTAGGAAGCAAACCAACACTTTGGGCCCACAGGGAGCAAAATTATTGGAGCCATAAAGCAAAAAGGGAAAGAATGTCAGACAGGTCCAGTGGTCATTGGATTTCGTATTTAGGAGCTAATCTTGTTCTAAGTCATTTCCAGAAGAAAAAAGTAGAAACTCAACTGTGGTGAGTTAAAACGTAAAAGGAGACAGGACAGTGACAACGGTCAAAGGAGATGCCTCTTTTGAGACATTTGGATGAAAGGGCAGGGGGAAAGATGGAATGGAATCCAAAGCCTAGATGAGTTTTATTTGTCATGCTGGTGTGGTGAGGGGGTGTGTGGTCAGGTGCATACAGCCAGAGATGGACTTTATCTTTAGAGGATTGAGTAGAGATAGAGACCCAGGGTCTTAAGGCTGGAGTGGGGGGGGGATGTTTCCAGAATTTTCCACAGCTGCTTGCCAAAGAACTGAGCCTATGTTGCAGAAACAGTGCATTCAGAAGTCTGGCCTTTGGCAAACAACCCACATAGCACCTTCCACTTACAAGCAGAAAGTGCCTCTGTGACTGTCTGTATGATTTTAGGTCATCAATACAAAACCAGCAGTTGCAAAACACTCTGCCACCTTCAGACTGGGTTCACAATTTCATTGACCCTATGATCACCTCGTAGCTATTATGTGTAAAGAGGAATGCACACATGCATACTAACATAGACGTGTGCACTTGAATGCGCGTGCGCACACACATGGCTGTGTATATTTTATTGTCTCTTGGAAAATCCTTCTTCGGAGCCTAAGACTCAGAGCAGCTATGCCGCGACAAAACATTCATGACCTATACATGATTTATCTCAGGGCTCTGGCCTCAGATTCCTAGGGACAGCCTTTGTCATTCTCTTAGATTGGCCTAGAGAGCATCAGATAGAGGTGCTGGCCCTTCCACTCTATTTCCTGGTTGACCAGGCCTTTCAGCCTCAGACACCTGGGGACCTCTTTTCTGGCACCTCTGGTATTGAGGTGCTGAATGGGTTCCCCGTGCACCATGAGTTGCTCATCTTCTTATGAGGGGAGATCTTCCACTCTCAGTCTTCCATACCCTGATGCCATGCCTTCTCCACATCCTGCCCACAGAGCTTTTCGATCCTGGGCTCTTGCTTTCCATATACAGCAAGGAAAGGCTCCGCTGGGGTCCTTACACTTACAGACTTTTCCTCCGAGGCCTAGTTCTCAAGTTCTCTCCTCTTCCTCTGCTACCACTTTTCTTCCAGCATTTCAATCCGGTATTTCTCCCCCTTCTGACTCAAGGCCTTGCCAACCTCCTGCTCTGTGGAGCCACACGCTCCTTGGAGAATTCCTGATTCAGTTATGGAAGGCAGCTATGCTCACCACCGTACCGCCGATGCCGGCATCCTGATTCAGTTATGGATCAGCTAGAACCAACCGGGCAAGTTACCCAGGGTTACTGAAGCTAGTAATACCTCGTAGGTTGTTGTGAGGATTTCAGGAGAAAACGTGTGTGAAGCATCCAGCTCTGTGCCAGGCTTCATCAATCTTAGCTCCCTCTCCCCACCCCCGTGGCCCAGAGCTCTTATCCACATTTGCCAGCACTTAGCACACTAATATAATTAGCCACATTAATGTATCTAAAAGGCAATTACCATTTAATTGCTCTGACCCCAACCAGCCTGAAGTTCCATTTCACTCACTTCTAATTTGGAGCTAGGGGTTTTAGTCGTACCCAGGCTGTTCACAAAATCACCGCCTTATCGAGAATTGAAAATAACTTGAGGCGGCCATTGATTACAAGGTACAAGATTTGGTAATTCTCTCCAGTTTGCTCTATATAAAAATGCAAATATCAGTTTGCTCCTGGCCAGTGAATACACGAGATAATTTCACGCAGCAGCTTTCTGTGACTTCAGGAATAATGCTGCTCGGTTAGACCAGCCCAGGTTTCCAGAAGGCGTGCCCTTCCCCAGATGCGCTCCACCGATCTTCATTGAAATAAATCAGTGCCCTTGTATAGAATCAGACTTAGAATCAAGTTTCAGGCATCTCTTCCTAGAAGACATTTATTTATATTACATACTCAATTTAAAGGAATAAATGCCCTTCCCTCAGCCTGCAAAATTTGTTTATCTTAGCGCTACTGTGAGAACCTAGCGTCCAAATGAAGGCAGCGTGTTTTATTTTCTCTCCTCCTCGGACCCAACCTCGCATAAAGTAACAGCAGTCTCTAATTAAGGGGAACTCAAAGTTCTTTGAGACTTTTGAATCCAAACCTTTAATATTAGAACTGCACATGTGCATTTGAGGAAACCTAGATTGCCCTCAGCCACACGGAACGCATTTACATCTGAACCACTTTACATGTGACTGCTAGTTAAAGTAAAATCTAAGTAACTTTAGCAGTTTGCGATTTGGAAACCAGCCTAGGCCGTATACATTTCCCTTTAGTTCTTTTCTGTTAAATCTTATGCCAAAGTAAATGGAAGCCGTGGAGAACCTTCGAACTCAGTTCTCAGATGACCTCAGTGCAGTTGGATTGGCAGCGCCCGTGTTACATTTCCAAAGGAAGATTATTTTTCCTTCCCTCCTTGAAGGACACCCGTGACAGCTACCTTCCTGGGCAGAGGATGCAGTAGTGTGGCCGGGGCCCTCCTGGCTCTGGGCCGTGTTCGTGCCTCTGGGAAATGGGCTTTGGGCTGTCAGAAGCTCACCGCCCAAGCTGTCTGGGATCCCTGGAGGTGACACTCAAGCTCTTAGCACCTCTGCTCCATGATTTCGGGCAGCTTTTCCCCTTCTATATTCTTTTCAGAAAGAGCTGTGGAGCCTACTTAAGATTCTCTCTCTCTCTCCCCCTTGCTCCTCTCTCTCTCTCTTCAAAAACTGAAGTAGCCCTGCCCATATGAGCCCCTCTTGTCTCTGAACGTTTTATTCTTGTTCTCATCATCCCTCTCCTATCTAACTCATTATTTATTAATGATTAATTATTTAAATATATCATACAGTAAGTGGTCTAACATATTCTATGTGTGTATATATTATATGTGTAATACAACATTATGTATATAACGTATAACCTATACATGAGTGTTCTTATGACTAGCCCATTTTTTGCCTCTTGAAGGCAGGGACCATGTCAGTGACATTCATCCCCAGAGTCTAGCACCACGCTGGGCACAGGATTCATGGTCAAGTAGTGAGAGTGCCATCTTATGAATGAATCTCTATAGCCCTACTGTGCCGTAGTGAACCAAGAAAAGCACTCTCCAGCAGTCAAGGCAGAAGTCAAAGAAACTAATCATACTCTCCTTATATTTTAATATATGTTATTTCTCTCGTGTAGAAATAGCTGTGAAGGAAAAAAACAACTCATATTTTACACTGTTGCCCCAATGCAAAGGAACATATTACATGTTGGCTAATCCTTTGAAAGACAATGCTTATGCAAGGCTTTATGTTTTTGAGGGGGGGCTTTATATTTTGAGTTTATAAAATATTTTTTCACACTTCACCCTCAGCTCTGAGGAGTCGTTAAAATGTTACCATTTGGGCATATTTGAGAAATAGAGTCACATACGCAGTTTCTTAATGTATCATCCCCAAATCAAATTTCAAATGACAATTTTAGTCTCATGATTATATTTTGTCTGCTTTTTCGGGTGGTTCTTGCCTGCTCTACAATTCATTCCGGGCGGTCACTGTGCCTTTGCTTAAATACAGTCAGGAATGGCGGGGGGCGGGGGGAGGGGCGTGNTTTTTCTCTTTCAAGTAAGGCAGGAGGAACTGCCATGCAGAATGTTTAAAGGTCTTTATGGACGTAGAAGTATAAGCACCCACGATGGGTATCATTGGAGGAGGGAAAAGACAATTGTGGTCTGAAAATCTGCATGATTTCATATTATAAACCTGAGGGAACTCTTCTCAAAGGGAGTTTGTTATAGGTGCTACATGTTGGGTGGGCCTATTGTAAACTATTAGGGGAAGGTGAACAATAGTCAACAGAAAACCCAGACTCTGACGGCACATGTGGTGAGACAGTGCCTACGCACCAGTGGTTTGGGAATCCATCAGACTTGGCTTTGATTCCAGTCCCCCTTTCTCAGTAGGGAGAAACTCCCTTTGCACAGTTGACTTTCCAGCCTGGTCTTCTGTTTCCTCATCAGTGAAATGAGAATGATAGTAAGCATTAAATGAGATTAAACTTATAACGGGACCTACCAACACAGTGTCTGGCTCAAATTGGTATTAAATAAACGGCAGCCAAAATGAGCATTATTATTGTGTTATTTCTATTATTCTTTATCATTATTATTATTATTATTACTAGTATCATGAGAAACTCCAGGTGCCTATCTGACTGACTGCAGTTAACACTGAAGCAATAGATATATTTTAGGGAAGAAAAATGTGGTGTGAGCACTCTGAGATTGCTACCTGTCTTAGTAGCCAGTTAGGGCTAAGGGGGCTAATGGGAAGTGTCAGCACCCCCAAGCATCACCTCCCCTGGCAGAAGCTAACTCCTGCCTTAAGTCTCTTACATGTACTCTTCCTGAAAGAGGTGGTGTGTACCAAATACCAATCTTACCATTACATAGATAAAGTATCTGCTGATTTCATATCTCTCTGATCGGTATATTTGGCTCAGGCCAGTGTTGTCCGAGCATAGTATAGATACCGGGAGTATGCACTTCCCTTCCCTCACCAGCAGCTCTGATTTGCAGCATCTGGTAATTTGCATGATGTGTAAATACTGGCTCTCTCCCTCTCCCAATGCTAATTTCAAGCTCCCAATGTGAAGCCAATGAACACAGAAAAGATGTGCATCCACACTTGGTCAAGTTGAGGCAGGCAGGGTCTGGTATATGGTCTGAGACAGCCCAAGGCATATACGGGGACAGGATAGAGTGGAGTTATTGGCGCAGGATTTATAAGCAAATACAATCGAGGGAAAGTAGTTGTCCCCAGAATGGATCATTATGATATATTTAGCCAACAGAATTCATCCAGAAAGTGAATTACTGTCGATTACTTGAGCAGCATGGTTCAGTGCCATTTTTCTGTCCATTCTCTCTGTTACTCTCCCCCCATACTTAGGACAGAAATCTTTTCCCAGACTTCTGTGCTCAGGATAGAAAGGACACTCCCTCCTCACTTTCTAATTGTCAGAGTGTTTCTTTCATCAATAGTTTAGAGATTTGGTCCTGGATCTAATGCCCACGTTTCTACAGGTGTCTTCTTCCCGCCCTGCCTTCCTCTCTTCCTTCTTTATTACCTTCCCTACATCCTTTGAGAGTATTTTCTGTCATCTCTTTTGTGATGTCAGCAGCAACACCATGAGGCCATCAGGATCAACAATTGTATTCCTGCTTTGTTAAAATGGTAAAGATGCTAGAAAACTGCTGTACTTCATGAGTGTGTCTTGTTACCATCACTGGTAATTTGTCATTTTCTTACTTGGAAATCCTTAGTATTATTCAGATACCCTCCTTCTTTGATTTGGAGAGGGTCATTTCAATCTCTGGCCCCTTTCCTTTGTTAACACAGGTTTAATTTTCTTCTCTCCCCTGGTTGTTTCGTATCCAGGAAACTGCATGACAGTAGCTATAAATAGATTTCTGAGAATTTTTAATTAAGTGCTGGTACCTAGAGCTTTTTTAGCATCATTAGGTCCCCGGAGATGATAAAGCAAATCCCTCTTGGGAAGCTGTTGTGTTTTCAGCTGCTGGTTGGTGGAACAAGCAGGACTCCATCACAGACCATCTCAGAATCATTCAGGTGATACCAGTTCATGTTTTACCCTCGATCAGTTTTGTCAATGTAGTAGATTAAAAAACCCAGGTCTCCTTGCTGAAAAGTTCTCCAAATGCCGAAGGACTTCAGATTTGAGGAGGAGATATTGGAGAGGACCAGGATGCTATTTACCATGAAGCCATCTGCAGACATGCTTGAGATCGTTGCTTGTATCATTCTAATCCTCGTGAGCATTGTCGGAAACGTGTGTTTATTTTATTCTACGAGGAGATGTAGTACTGGCCGTTTGCAGACATCCCATGTTCTGACGTTCAGCCTTCTATTCGTCCACCTCGTTAAAAACTCGGTGGTGAACGTCATGAAGATTGTTTATTCTTCTGGTTTCGTGTTGGATTCAGCCGGCTGCAAAGTTCTCCACTTCACGGCAGCCCTGACCACCTCCCTGGCCATCTGGTTCATGTTACACTTTGCATTGTCCTACCACCAGAAGCTTTACCAAACTGTCCACCACTCGAGCGAGGCTCCCAACGTGGATCATCGGAAGGATTCTTTGAAGGTGGTATCTGCACTCTGGGTGGCTGGTGTGGCAGTGTACATCCCAGTTTTGCTTTATACCAGAAAATCTGAACACCAGAGCGCAGGAAATGATACAGGTCCCTCGTCTCCCAACAGGATTTACGTGGACTGTCTCACGGACTTTGGAAACAAGCAGGTAGCCTTTTACTATGGGAAAGTATTTCTGGTTCTGATTGATACTCTTCCTCTAGCCACCTTAGTCTTTGTCTGTTTCTGGATGTCTTTCCTCCTTTTGGAACGAAAGAAGATGACATACGGCGACATCTGGATTGGAGATGATGATTCAGAAATGGAAATCCGTAGAGGGGCCAAGTTCAGTATTTTATTAATGTGGCTGATCACTCCGCTTTGGATTTCTCACTTTATCTTAGTCTATTTCTTAAAAGACTTGGCAGCCTGGGTCTTTTTTCCAGCTGTTCTCACAGCACTCTCTTCAGGCTTCTCGGCTCTCAGTCCTTTCCCGCTTATGTTGGTGAATTACAAAATGAAGTGGGTGTCCTTCTGTGGTGCCAAGGAGGAAAAGCCCACACCACAGCCTGCAAAGGATATCCTTTCTCCATATGTTTAACAGCAAAGAACTCCATTTTTTAAATTAATTTTTATTTTAATCCCAGTATAGTTAATGTACAGTGTTGTATTACTTTTGGATGTACAGTATAGTGATTCAACCATTCCATACATCACCCGGTGCCCATCACAAGTGCCCTCCTTGATCACCATCATCTATTTCACCCATCCCCCCACCCACTTCCCTTCTGGTAACCATCGATTTAAAGCACTCAGTTTTGGGGCGCCTGGGTGGCTCTTTCTATTAGGCATCTGACTCGATTTTGGCTCAGGTCATGATCTCAAGGTTCATGAGTTGGAGCTCCACGTCAGGCTCTCTTGCTCTCTCAAAATAAATTAAAAAAAATTTTTTTTTAAATCTTTAAATAAAATAAAGCACTGGGTTTTAATCACAGGGAAGCAGACCCCAGCCCTAGAAGGTGTGGCTGGAGGCTTCCCTAGCCCTCATCCCTAGACAGTTTCTGTAAGGGAGCTAGAGGACCCCCTCCTCCCTGAAATCAGAGCTCTGAGGGAAATGGCAAGAAGATACATGAACACTGATTTTTTTCAAAGTTGAGGAAAAATACTCATCACAACGTTTGTCCTTTGGGACAATACCAAGATTTTGAATATTGAAATTCCAGAGTGACTCAACAAAGGAACGTAGTCTGGAAATAAACTCCACGTAACAAATAATATTTTAAGTATGTGCTCTGTGCAACGTGTTGCATTCAAAACAGACTATTGTTGGGACACCAGGTTGCCTGTTCCGTAAAGAATCGGACTTTGGCTTAGGTCATGATCTCAATGTTGGTGGGTTCGAGCCCTACATCGGGCTTGGTGCTGACAGCTCAGAACCTGGAGCCTGCTTCATATTCTGTGTCTCCCTCTCTCTGACCTACCCCTGCTCACACTCTGTCCTCTCAAAAATTTTTAATAAAAAAACAAAAACAAGAACAGCATATTATTGACATGGAGGATGATACTTCCTAGCTGAATTCCTAAAGGTGCTTGGACAGTAAGCTGGTGTTTTCATGTCATGTTTTTCTTAACATGCTCTGCCACATATTGAAAATCATTAGTTAAGCATGCAGCATTCAGCTTTTGGACTATTAGTCACAATACCTCATCTCAACGGGAAGCAGACTGTTCATTTTCCTTTCCCTAAGCGTCTTTAGTAAATTAGGGATAGATGAGAGCATTGGATCAAAGTATTAGTGCTTGCTAAATCATAGTCTGCATATATGCAGAGACATGCAAATATTTGGTTGATGAGCCCACCACAATGGCTTAATGACCTACATATCGGAGAGTAGTATTCTTCAGGAAGAAGAGACATTTATTTCCTGGCGACTTTATTCCCTCTTCTGGTTATTCAGTTGGTACATTCTCATTGGAAGAATTGATAAAATCCTCCCAATAACCTGATTCCTGGAGTTGGATTCAATAAACATAAGCATATTATAATCATAATTAAAAACACATGGCCAGGATTTCATTTTTCGCACTTAGCCCGGATAGCCATTTGGACTGCTTCAGAGTCAAAGAGTAATTATTTTAAATATCTTCTAATGCATACATATTGTATAAGCATTGGATTTTATACTAATTCTCATTATATTTTTATATTTTTTAATTTTCCTTCTTTATTAGTAGACATGGGATTTATTATACTGTAGTTCTAGTGACTGGATAACCCGATATTGAGATTCTTGCTCTAAAAAGGCTGCATCTAAAATTATAAACCTGGATCTCATTAACAGGAGGAACTTAGAACATCTTTGTGGCCATAAAGTGCTATGGAGAAAAGAAATTTTAAAGTAACCAAGGCCTAAATTTCATGGGGCTTTGTAGGCCTGCATCTGTCCCTTGTATAGCACTGGAAATTAAAACATACACACACACACACACACACACACACACACACACACACACACACAGAGGCTTAAGACGTCGTAGTTTTCTGGGTGGTCTTCATGGGAAATGCTTACTGGAGTCCACGGAGGCAGTTTAATCAGAAGGGCACTAGGCATGGATCCTGTATAATGAAGTTAACATCTGTGGAGATGGAGGATGTGGGGAAGAGGTCACCATCTTTTAATTAAGTGCAGATGTAGCCAGAGCTGGGATGAACCACTGATCTTAGGTAGCAGTTCGCAAATGTGGTTCTGGGACCAGCAGAATCCACATCACCCGGGAACTCGTTAGAAATGTAACTTCCCAGGCCTCCCACCCAGCCCTTTTGAATCAGAAACTCTTGGGGCTGGACCCAGAAATCTGCTTTAATAAACCTTCTGGATGGTTCTTATGTGGGCTGAACTTTGAGCACACTGGTCTTGCTCGGTAGTTTAATCTTTACAGACACTGAGAGGTAGGAGAAGGAAGCCAAGATAACAATGCTGATGTAGTCCTTAGTGCTCTCTGTGCGTAGGGCTGTTATGTCTACTTCTGTCTAAAAGGGAGTTGAGATTGTCATCTGTGTTCCATACATTCTCGATAATAATTGCCAAGCAAATCCACTGTAGAAATCAAACAGTCTTTGCAAAATCAAGAGTAAAGCATGACCACTTCAGGTGCGCCAAAAATTTTGGAACTTGGATTTGGATAGTTTCCTGTACATAACTGAGTAAGGGATTCAGTTCCAAAATTATTCCATAGTTCCTTTCCAGAAGCCGATGCAAGACACCTCTGGCTAAGGTCCAGGCTTGACTTCCTAGTGCTAGAAATGTTGCCTTTTTCTTCCCAGATATTTTCTTTTTCTTGGGGCCTCATTAGATCATAGTTTTGTCCTTGTAGCATTGATAAGTTTTCATCTACCACACAGAGTAAATCACATTCTCACTGAATGAACAGCATTCCAGTTCTCTATTAAAAATTATTTTCTCCTTAACTCTCAGCCTCTCTATTTCATTCACATTCCTTGGGGAATCAGGGTGGCAGATGAAACAGGATTAGGGAGGTTCAGCAGAGATAGTCATGGAGAGGGGTCGGAGATGGTCAGATCTCAGGGCTGTCCTGAGATCCTGGTTCGATTTCAGGGGTGTTCCCACTGCCACATCAGACCACACAGAATCTTTGCGTTAGGAGACCGTCGATTCCTCTTTCCAAATGCAGGGGTCCCATCTTTTGCTCCCAGAGAATCCTTCCCAGTTTCTAGCTGGTGTGGTCATGACCTCATAAAGCAGTCCATTCCACTGAGGCCCATTCAAACTGCCATTAGTAGGAAGTCTTCTGAAATTGGTGTCCCTGAAACTTCCTCTAAGATCTGCCCGTGCAGTCAAATCTTTCTTTAACATGGCGGCTCTTTTATCTTCTTAGAGGGAGAAGACCTTCTCTTCCCCAAGTTAGATATTTCTTTAGCTTTGCCACATGAGACTGAGTTTTCCAACCACCTACTGTCTTGATCTCACTATACTGTGCTATACTGTACATAACAGCCTCTGGCCTTCTTAAGAAGTGGTATCCAGAACCAAATATGTTCTCATTTTTGTGTGTTTATGTGTGTGTTACTATTCTTTCTATTATACATTATTTTGTCTTGGGCAGCTACTATATGCATGGATTGCTCTCCTTTCTCTTTCCAGAAAGAATTTCAAATATTGAATTTATTTTTATAGTGCTTATTTAAAGTTTGTGAGAGAGAGAGTAGGAGAGGGGCAGAAAGAGAGGGAAAGAGAATCCAAAGCAGTCTCTGTGCTGTCAGCGCAGAGCTGACATGGGGCTCAATCTCACCAGCCATTAATATCATGACCGGAGTTGAAATCAAGAGTCAGAAGCTCAAGCAACTAAGCCACCCAGGCACCCCATCAAATATTAACTTTTTTTAAATCTCTCCCTCTCTGTCTCATACAGACAACAGACACACAGACACACATGCACACGCATGCACACACACCCACAGATTTAAAAGTGCCCCTACCTCTAGGCTTAAGAACTAAGGTCTTATCAACCTCTTCAGTTCTAGTGTAAGTTCATTGTCAGCCTTTAGATTTTAGAAATAATGAAATGACCCCCAAAGCATTCACAAGAATTTTAAACTATAAGCTAGTGCTCAAAACTAGAAAAAGACCAGTCTTATGAGGACTTGTCAGAGCAACTCTGATCTGCAGAAAGAGGTTCTCCAGTACAGTGCTTTCTTACTAGCCTTTTGAATAAGACATAAGGAAGGATGTTCATAATCATTTCCTTTGAAGATGAAGCCGAAGTAGCAAACCAACTGGCTATGCAATATATCGGTTTATGGACCAGTTCAGGGATCTCTTTGGATAAGGGATGTGAGGTGCAAAAAGATCTATACACTTTTCCCTCATGATGATCATGCCTGCTATTTTTTCTATTTAGACTCTGCTGGAGTGGAGAAAGGGCAATCTGGCATTGCAGTTTGCGATTACCCAAAGTGATACAATTAGGGCTAAGGAGATCTGTGGAATGCTGACCTAATTGGTTCAAAGTCATGCCCATGTTTCAGAGCAATCCGGAGGGCAAACTAGAAGAGTCCCAAAATTCTTAGGAAATGGCTCGTCTGAGCTGCCTTTCTCCTACTTGACAGTACTTAATTTTGGCCAAACCGTTCTTGCGTTTTCCTGTCTGTAGAATAGAAAGGATATGATTGCAAACCATGATATATACCCTCTGCCTCCTCAAAGAGTTGTAATAAATAAAATCAGATTTTACAAAAATTAAAAGTGACTCGAAAACATCAAATGCCTCGGGCGCATGGGTGGCTCAGTCGGTTGAGCGTCTGACTTCGGTTCAGGTCGTGATCTCGAGGTTGATAAGTTGGAGCCCTGCGTCAGGCTCTATGCTGACAGCTCAGAGCCTGGAGCCTGCTTCGGTTTCTGTGACTCACTGTCTCTTTCTCTGCCCCTTCTCCACTCATCCTCTGTCTCTCTCTGTCTCAAAAATAAATAAACACTAAAAAAAAAAAGAAAACATCCGATGTTTGATACAGGCGCAGGTTTACCAAAGCAGTTCTGGCAAACTAGCATAAGGGAGAAAAGCCAACTGAATATCAAAAGCCCTGGTTGTGTGTCTATGAGGCACTTAAAGAACCTCTCTGAGCCTCAATTTCCTTATCTCCACAAAGGGAATTATAAAGATATTTGTGTTTCAGAGCCTTTATGAAGCATAAGTGGAAGAGTAGATGTAGAAGCACCTAGACCCTGGGTGTAAAGTTTATTCCAGACCGAGCACCAGACCTAGACCCCGGTACAAAGTTTTGCTTCACTACTGTTTCTGTGGGCCAACAGGAAGTGCCGCAGCTCTTCCCTAGGAGCTAAAGCAGCAGGGTCAGTATATTATGGTGAAGTCTCTTGCTTGATGGCAAACATTCCCTTGTATTTTCTCCAAGCATGCCAGAAAATGTGAAATTCTAAGAAAATGTGCAGTGTTTATACTCCAGCTTTGGAAATAATCCCCTGACCACCCCAGCTTACCACTCTGGCCTTCATCCTTCAAGACCCCCTTTTTTTGGAGCAAAAACAGCAAGAGGTGCTCAGTGTTCTCCATCTTTCGGGAAATTCTGCTCAGGAATTCTCCGCCTTTGCCCATGCCATAACCACTGCATGGGACCCCTCCTCCCTGCTCTACAGCTCCCCTCACCATGCATACCCTTCTTCCTCAGCATTCAGCTTAGACCTCAGCTGCTCCAGGCAGACTGCCTCATCTCTAAGGTCTAAGTTGGGTGTCCCAGGCTCCTGTGTATTTATGTCTCTTAGCGAGGCCTACATTTTATTGTCATGGCTTGTTTGCTTCTCTGTGTCACCTTGGGCTGCATGCCCCACCCTAGTGTGGAGAACAGTGTATTATTCTCCAGCATTTGCATGCAGGGATAGCTCAGAAATGAAGAAATAGATGAAATCTCCAGAGCTCATGCTTTCCGCCTTAACCCCTCATGTGTACTTCTTGGCTCTCCTTAAGTTGCCTCTTTCCAGTAGAAATTTCTTGCCTCTATCATTTTTCTGCTTCAAGACTGGGCATTCAGCGACTGCCATGCTTCTGGCCGCTGTTGAATCAAAGAGTCAAAGAAACTGAATCCAACATTTGGAATGAGTTGCTTCCTTGCTAGCCAAGCTACTGAACCAAGTGGGGACAACATGTCATATATTTCACTTTTTTTCCACTCATGCCTTCCAGTACATAGTGTATGATGTTGGGGGAGGGGGAGCTCTTGTTATAGTAAAGGAAGTAAGTCCAGTGTCTATGTGCAAGCTTTCAAACTGAAAATGTATCCCAATACAGATTTGGCTGTGTGTGTTTGTGTGTGTGTGTGTGTGTGTGTGTGTGTGTGTGTGTGTGTAGGGATGTAAGCTGCTATGTTTTCCCAAGTACTGGTGAGCCAAGGAGCAAAGAAAGCAGCTGTAATGCAAATTGGGTGAGGTTACCTCATCCCCGAGAAAGTACTCTGCTCATTTATTTTGACAAGCCCAACTTACGTTTAATTACTGGGCCTTGTAGTAAACTGGTAAACGGAGCAATAGTGACTTTGGCAGAAAAGGAGAGATCTGTGTAACGTGAGCCTCCAGAATGAGTCCATGCTGACTCCCTGTAAAATGGAGTGAGGCAATTCATTTTCAGAAGAATTTCGGTAGAGCAGTTTAGGTAACGTGTGACTGTAGTCATAAGTCCGCGAGCCTTTTATGAGCCAGGCACACCGGAATGTGTCCATTAAGTCAGGGTGATTTCTCACAGAAGTTCTGTTGGCCCTTCCAAGCTTTTTCCACTGACGATGCCATCATCCAGCAGAGCCTTCGTTTTCAATTACTTTTAGAGCCTGTTTTCAAGTCACAACAAAAAAACTAAAAATATCACCTGAAGCTCAGCACAATACTAGAGCGGGGGAAGTCTGTTATGTTTTTTTTTTTTTTAAAGTGCTTCCTTTTTATTATCCAATTGGTCTCTTAGTTACTTTGAGCTCTTGCCCCAGATTGAATCTTCCCTTGAGGGAAGCGGTTGGGCCATCACCAAGTTCCCTTAGGAGAGGGTGACATGGTGTTGATAGACCCATTAGGGCCATGAGCCCCTTCTGTACACTTTAATAGGCACTTGGAGAGATTTCTGTTCCTGGCAGGTTATCAAAACTCCATGAGAATAGAACAGATCCTTACAGACATTGGTGCTCAGGATGTTGTTCTTTATCTCCTCCAGCTGGGTGTCCATTGGGTGTTTGGGTGAACTTTCTCCCAATACCACAGACTTATCAAAAAGAAGGGGAAATGTGTCACCAACAGGTTCTGCCCAGCCTATAGGTCCTGGCCACTTAAGCTTATGTCTCCACATTCTAATATTTTCTTTCTTTTCCTTCCTGTAAATTTTCCCACTGTAGTTGGTAGCGCTCAACTGTTAGAACATACTTCATTTACCTTTCCCTGCTCTCTCACTCACTGACTAGTTTCCATCTTCCATCTCTCCCCAGCCCTTAAAAAAAATTAAACACAGAACCAACCTGCCTCAGTGAGTAACAAATTGAAAATTGCTAGCATTCATGAAGAGAAATGAAAAGCCCAGGTGAGACTGAAAGGGAAAGATTTCAGCCAGCCAGCAGTACCCAAGGTAGACAGATCTTATAAGAGGTATGTTGGGGCGGGGCACCTGAGTGGATCAGTTGGTTAAGTGTCCTATTCAGGTCATGATCTAACAGTCTCATGAGTTCAAGCCCCATGTCAGGCTCTGTACTGACAAAGCAAAGCCTGCTTGGGTTTCTTTCTCTCTCTCTCTCTCTCTCTCTTTCTCTTCCTATCTCTCCCTCTCTCTCTGCCCCTCCCCCACTCACATTGTCTCTCTGTCTGTCTCCAAATAAAGAAATAAACTTCAAAAAAAATATTTGAGAGGTGTGTGGGGTGAAGGCAGACAGCATTACAAAAGAAAGCCCTTAGGACCTCAGAGAATCTGGGACAAGTGCCTGCAGCCTGTAGGGTGAGGGCCGACGGGGAGGGGGAACAGTACGAATTTATAAATGATTGGGTTTTGAGATCTGAGAGGGGCCCAAGGCCAACTATGATGCATAGCAATAAAAGTTTCATGTGAAGGATTTTAAGCTAGACTGCTCCTTCTGGGGAGGCTGAAAAATATTTTTCACCTAAGTATAAGCGCACTCTTGTCAGCCCCGCATAAGGTTAGCTCTCTTGCATCCAAGCTGCTAGCCTGGCCAGATGGAGGATGGCCTTGGTTTTTTTCTGTGCTTGCACTTGACACAGCTGGCGCCCTTGCCTCTGGTCACAACAGTGAAGTGGCCCTGCGTAAATCTCGTGTACATCTCCAACACCAATCACAACAAAGCAAGAACCCATCCTTCCTGTGGGGGGGGGGGTGAAGTGAAGGAAACACATCGCAACATTTTCCACTGTTTGTGAAGGTTTTCTTTCTCTAGTCCTTGGAGAGAAAATGGAGGCTCCGCAAAAGTACAAATTGTAACAAGCTGTAATTTTTTGGGGGGAGGGGGGTAAGAAATTGCATTGTTGCTGTTGTGGCATGAGGATTTAAAACAATCTTAGAATACAAATTTGATCTTGGAATACAAATGAAATAAACATGATTTGGCAGGAGGCACCAGTAACAGAAAGCGGGGGTGATGGGTCCTTATTGTCTCATGCTGAATTCCTTCGAAGGATCAAAACACTCCGATGCCCCCAAGGCCAGGCAGGGCTCAGTGAAGAGAGCAGAAGGGGAGCTGGTGAACTGGGGAGCACAACCCAGTCTCTGAGGCAGCTCAGCTCTAGCCACTTGTCATGGGGAATGCAGATCCGTGTTGGCCAGAACTTCAGATATTTTTAAAGCAAAGCCAGAAATCCAGAATTTTATGTGAAATCACCCAAGGTCTACAAATTGGCAACTAACTCGGTTATTTAACAAACACTGCTAGAGCCAGGCACAGCAATCTGTGGGCCAGACTCCAGTCATGGGGGCGTCTGGTGTGGGCCCTCTGTGGCTGTGTACAGAGAGGGGGTAAAGGGGCCCCCCTGCTTTCCACTGTGGGCTGGTGTGTGCGGTGGGCTGGTGCCCCGAGAGCCGGAGGAGAAAGGTGCCCCCAGCCCAGCTCCGTGTCCATATCGTGTTGGAAGATTATCAGCAGCTGCTCTAAGCTAACCTCATCCCTTCCCATCTCATCCCTAATTCCTGGGAAAGGCATGTCCAGGCATGCCAGGTGCCCTGTGGAAGGGCAGGTGTGGAGGGCAGAGGCAATGTCATGATGCCCTGGGACAACTGTAACTTTCTCTCTAACTCTCTCACTCTCTACTGAGAAGGAGCAATGAATGCTGGGAACATGGCCAGATCGGTGAACCAGGACGCCTTGAGCCCCTTGATCTGAGGTTTGACCACGCAGCACATCGAGATAATTGTGTGTGGTGGCTGACTGAGGTCTTCCTCTCATGAGCTGGAACTCTTAGAGCTCTTGTGTTCTGGCCTATAGAGTAGAGAATCTCACAGCTGGGCACCTGGGTGGCTCCGTCTCTTAAGCGTCCAACTTCAGCTCAGGTCATGATCTCAAGGTTTGTGAGTTCGAACTCACAACAAGAATTGGGCTCTCTGCTGTCAGCACAGAGCCTGCTTTGGATACTTTGTCTCCCTGTCTCTCCCTCTGCTCCTCCCCCACTCGCTCTCTCTCAAAAATAAACAAACATTGGGGCGCCTGGGTGGCTTAGTCGGTTAAGTGTCCAACTTCAGCTCAGGTCATAATCTCACGGTTCGTGGGTTCGAGCCCTGCGTCAGGCTCTGTGCTGACAGTCAGCTCAGAGCCTGGAGTCTGTTTCAGATTCTGTGTCTCCCTCTCTCTCTGACCCTCCCCTGCTCACGTTCTCTCTCTCTCAGAAATAAATAAAGCATTAAAAAAATGTTTTTTAAACAAATAAACATTTTAAAAAAAGAATCTCACTACCATTCCCAAGTGTAGTGTAAAGATTGTCTGCTTTAACATCATGCTTTATATCATCCACTGGCTACATCCCATTAAAATGGTTGGACTAGAGTAGATATTACTCTTTATATCATCAGAACACCTCAGATGGGCTCGCTGATGACTTGTTAATTTGCTTCATTAAGATATGTTCATATACATTTAATATGTGGTCTGTATTTCCATATACTTAGAGATCCACTCGATTCCCGGCTTTGATGCTTGATTTTCTGCTTCTTCTCCCCATGGATCCATGTTTCTGGTGATACACTTTTTGTGTGGGCCCCATCTTCATACACACTATTATTATCATAGGTTCACCAAGACCAGAAATAGAGTCTGTATGTCAACAATTCAGCATGGAGTACAGATGTAGTGAAAAGAAATTAGACTGGAAGAAAATCTGTTAGCTGATGAGCTAGAATCCAAATAGTCTGGATTGTCCCAGAATCCACCAGAATGGAAGAGAAACTTATTTCGTGTAATTTGCAAGTATGATTGTGTATACTTTTCTCTGAAAATCTTTGTGAGGATTAAAGTGATATATTTTTGTACCAAGCAATTTGCTTAAGGACCTCTTTTTAGATTTCTATAAACATTAAAATTTATGGATATATATAATGTTTTTAATGTTTTATTTATTTATTTTTTGAGAGAGAGAAACAGATATGGATGAGTGGGGGAGGGACTGAGAGACATGGAGACGCAGAATCTGAAGCAGGCTCCAGGCTCTGAGCTGTCAGCACAGAGCCTGAGGCGGGGCTCCAACTCACAAACTGCGAATGACCTGAACCGGAGTTGGACACTTAACCGACTGAGCCATCCAAGTGCCCATGGGTGTATATATATATATCCAAATATCAAATAGTATTAGTAGATATAATATATAAATATATAAAAGCAGAATATGTTAATATTCATTATTTAATATCCATTATTATTATAATTAATAATTATTGTGAAATTATTACTATTATGTTAAAAATAATATGAATATGTAATGTTGATTTGCAATATTATATATGTATATAACAAATACAAATTAATTTTCTTTTCATTTTCATTTTAAACCTTAATGTGATTTCAGAGGAACTTTAGGGGTACCTGGGTGGCTCAGTTGGTTAAATGTCCGACTTTGGCTCAGGTCATGATCTCGTAGTTCAAGGGTTCAAGCCCCACATTGGGCCTTGAGCTGACAGACCAGAGCCTGGAACCTGCTTTGGACTCTGTGTCTCCTCCTCTCTCTGCCCCTCCCCCACTCACGCTCTATCTCTCTCTCTCTCTCTCAAAAATAAGTTAACATTAAAAAAAAATTTTAAAGAAGAACTTTGAATATTTATTCTCAATGGGTAATCTCATTTGAACATGATAGTCGCATCCTAATCCTTTCTTGGATCAACTCTGTATCCACAATAATTAAAAGTATGTAAGAGGTGCATGAGTGGCTCAGTTGGTTAACTGAGTTGACTCTGATTTCACTCAAGTCAAGATATCATGATTTGTGGCTTCAAGTCCCACATCGGGCCCTGCACTGACAGCACAGAACCTGCTTGGAATCCTCTCTCTCCCCCTCTCTGTGCCCCTCCACCTCTCATTCTCTCTCTCACACACAAAATAAATAATAAATAAGAAAATTAAAAAATAACAAATAGATAAACTTATAAACTTAAATATATAATGGTATATGCGTGTGGGAAGAGAAGAAGAGGAAATACTGAAAATTAAATCAGCTGTTGGCTCTGAGGTACAGATAGCAAGTGATCCCCCCCCCGCCCATTTATTGTAATTAAACTATTTGTGTAACTTAAAAATACACAAACAAACAAACAAAAAAAACCCTCCCAAAACACCTCAGAATGAGAAAGCAATGCCTCCAGAGTCAGAGTTCCCTTTTCAAACACAGGCATTTTTACACTCTGGATCTTATACAAATGAAACCCATTTTTATCAGCCTAGACTTATTTTCACTTTCCAATAACGTATTCCTTTGTCTTCTTATTTCTTGGTCTCCTCAAGATACCCCTTGATTAGAAAACGAACGGGAAAACTAAATTATTTCCAACACTCCAGTCCACATACCTAAGACAGTTTCTGTAATAAGAAAGACAGGGTTCTGGAAATGAGGTCTATTTCAACATCCAAGGCTACTCTGCATGAGATACTGAGCACAAAGTCACCGCCGGGAGATCTATATTTCTGCTCTTGACGTCTGCAGGTGCCCTGGCCACCGCCAATGGTGATGATGATAAGTGACGGGAAAATGAACTGGGAGGCGATGTATCTTCCTTGACAGATTTAAAGGATTGTCACGGGCAGCTCCGAGGCGAGTGCTGACTGAGGACATTGTGGCGCCTGCGTGGGTCACCGTGGCACAGTCAGGCAAAGCTGGGCGGAGCGGGGCGCCGAGCGCACACTCTGTGGTTTCCATCTCTGTGCTTTGGAGGTGCGGGGGTGGGGAGACTGGACGTCGTGCTACCAAATCTGAAGCATCCATTGCTGTGGGTTAGTTGGTCTCCGTCATGTACTTGGGTCATTTCTGTGGGGAGCTGGTCTTTACCACGCTATGTGTACCTTCCAAGGCTATGCCCGCAGTAAACGTGGGAATTGGGTGAATATCCTAAGATTTTGAGGCTTCATCCCCATCTGCAAAGCCCTGCTTTCACCCAGGGTGCGGTAAGTGCCCGGTGTGGTCTGAGTCCTTCCTAATAGTGGTCAGTGGGGAAGCATCAACCAAGCACATACAGATGAGGTGAAACAAAGGACCTTGGGTGCTCCCTGGGGAGCCTGGGGAAAGCCAGGCCAGGGGATAATATCCAAAGAGAGGAAATGCACTAGTAGCCAGTTACTCTGCTCATTTTGTTTATTTAAACAGACCTAGGAGTTTGGGTTGTAAAACAGCTAGTAACGCTTTTGCTTTTCTTTTTTGCTTCTGTCTTTTCCAGAGCTATTATAAATCTGTGACCTCACTCAAAATGTGCAAAGAGGAATAATGGAAGCCCCTGAATACCTTGATTTGGATGAAATTGACTTCAGTGATGATATATCTGTAAGTCGTACTTCTTGTAAACAGTGCTTCCAGAGATGCCACCTTCCCCTGTAATCTGCATATCCTAAACTCTTCCAATCACGTTTAGCAGTTGGCAGCAGACTGAATGTGGCTTTGGGGTCCCCTGGACCAAAAAAGCAAATCTCACTTGATTGTGTGTGTGGCATGGTGGGGGAGGCGGGTTGGGAAAGGCCTTTGACCTCATTGAGCCTCCTGTTCCTAAGTGTTGTCAAAATTACTCACTGAGGAAATTTATACAGTGCTTGTATAGAGTGCATGATCAACCCTATTCATGATAATTCCCTTTATATGACTGGCTTTACCACAGCCAGCATTCACTGGAGCACACAAGGACACGATGGCCAAATTATTCCCTAACGAACAATAAGAGGAATCCTTGAAAGCACAGGTTGCATGCTTTTGGGGAATATTGAGAAAAAGCCATGCGTTGATAAGGACTGGATCAGCAGCCCTCTGAGGCCCTGTTTAATCCTGTGAAGCCATGAGCTGATCAACTTCTTCATTGCCACAACAGCCACCACCTTCCTGCTGCCTCCAGCTTGTCTCACTGTGGCTCAGAGGGGAGCTCTGTACATATCCTGCCTAGAGCTAACGGTGACTTACCCCAGGCCACACAGTCACTTCTGCCTCAGATTCCAGCCAGCTGCCATGTTGACTTCTCACACCCTCAACTAAACCCGGCTCTCAGGATATGATGAGAAGGTTGCTGTCTCTAAATTAGCACAATAACTTTTCTTCCCAGTACCTCCATGGTCACAATTGCTGACCCTACCTTACATCACTGTCTCAGGGCATGGAGCTTTGTGGCACCACTAGAAATGGTGTCAAAAAGATAAGCTTCTTTTCACACACCTCTGGCAAAGTTATTTCTCTACTCTGCTATTCGCTTTGAAGTAAACTTTGCACACTGTATGCAAGAATTGGATTACTCCGGTGAGTTGGATGAATGACCCATTTCATACAGCCTTGGATGAGTCTTGTGTGTACCAGGGAAATGTGGATTGTGCCTCTCCTTAGTTTAGCTTCCAGACAGTCTTTATTAATCTTCGTTGAGACCAGTATAAAGTGAATTTCTTCCTTTCCACCATATCTTTCTGTCTCCTTCTCTCTGTTTTAAGTTACCGTACTTAAAAGTGTTCAGAGCATGGTTCTTGATTAGCGCTGACCTTGAGGTATTTTTTTTAAGTTTATGTATTTTGAGAGAGAGAGAGAGAGAGAGACGGCATGTGCGCAAGAGTGGGGAGAGGGGCAGAGAGAAAGGGAGAGAGATAATCCCAAGCAGGCTCCACATTCAGCACAGAGCCCCACTCGGGGCTCGAGTTCATGACTCATGTGATCGAGTTCAGATCACAACCTGAGCTGAAATCAAGAGTCTGACGCTCAACCAGCTGAGCCACCCAGGCGCCCCTCACCTCGAGGTATTTTGAGCCTAGTGGGAAGAAGCAAAGAAAGTGGAGAATAATGTGGGGAAATATAGGGAATTGGAAACTGTCTTAGAAAGAAAAAGTCTCGTTATGGTTAAGAGTTCAAGGGAGCTCTCTTAGCTTTGATAATGAAGCACCATTTAAGGAGCTCCGAGTTCGGAAGGCTCCTTTTGGGCTCCAGCCTCATTCTGACCTGTGCTACTGGGGCATAGTAACTTTGCCTCTCCCAGATCCCCACCAACTTTTACTGCTGTTTTGAGAATTGCATGAAATAATAATATACATGGAGCACATAGCTTGGCACATAGTTAAGTTTCTCTTAAAAATGGTGGCTTTTCATATTATTTCAGTGAATAGTAACAATAATATTTATATGGCCCATGGTGAAGAAAGAACCCAAGGGAAAAAACCAGGCGTCATGTCAGGACTTTTTTTTTTTCTTTAAATACAATAGAGCATTTGTATTTACTGAAGAATCATCTGGTAGCAGCCTATAATTTGGATGAATTAGGGATCTCCACTTGAAAGATAATAAACCACGTTAAGCAATAGCTGATGCTGTTTAGCAAATCGGGATACAGGATTATGTAATAGTCGAGCTCCTACGATTTGACCACTCTGAGACATAAATAAAGATTACCCATCTGTAATTGTGTGACTGTACTCGACTNCCCACCCCTTTAAGGATGTTTCTATTGTTTGGATCTTTAACCTGCATTTATACTTACATCAGAGAGGGGAAAAAGTGATACTGTGTAGAATCGTTAAGACAATAATGGCTAAGATTTGCCAAATGCTCCCTCTGGGATAGGCGTTGTCTTACTTAATCCTCACAACCCTCCAGTGAGGCAAGAACTTGCCATGATCTTCATTTTACCGATGAGGACTCTGAAGCGTGGAGATGTTCCCTGACTTGTCCGGGGCCACCTGGTTAGCGGGGAGCACTTTGTCTCCGGAATACCTGTTTTGGGCTACAACAGTTGACTGCCTCTCTAAATCTATTCCAGTGGTCCCCATCAGGGTTGATTTTAGCCACTCCCCAGGGGACCATTTGGCAGTGCCTGGAGGCATTTTTGGTTGTGGTGGCTTGGGAGGTGTCCCCCTGGCATCTAGTAGATAGGGACCAAGGATGTTTCTGAAAAACATTTCTGAAAAACGTCAAGTCCACAGGGAATTCCCCTACAACAAAGAATTACCTGGCTTAAAGTGTTGGTGGTACTGAGGGCAAGCCATCCTGGTGTTTCATCAACCACGTGAAATTGAAGAAGCTCTACTTTGGCAACCTTGATAATATGGTAGATTATTTTATAATACAGTGAAACTTTCATTTGTGAGCATAGTTCGTTCTGGAAACATGCTTGTGATCCAAAGCGCTCATATATCAAAGCTAATTTCAAAAATCATTGGCTCAGTTGTGATCCTGTGATGTTCGGCATCACTTACTACTCGTATTGCAAAAACATCGCTCATTTATCAAGTTAAAGTTGATTAGAAATGTTTGCTCATCTTGCAAGACACTTGCAGAATAGTTACTCACAATCCAAGGTTTTACTGTAGTGCCATCCGATCCAGGTTCAATCCCTTAACTGTGCCAGAATTGACTTATTCTTAGATAATCACTTCTTGGGGAAAGCAGCGATTACCTCTTCGATATCAAAATGATTGTTCTCGGCATCTTTAGGTAAACTAGGAGCACTGAATGTTAGAACCGCTTCAAGAGCTAAATGGAAACTATTCCGATGCTGACATTTACAGAGATGTGTTTGACTTGCTAATTCGCTGGCATAAAAAGAATATAGCCTTCCATAAACATGCCTTTACTTTTAGGATTCCATCACCTCCATCTCTGACAGCATGTACACCTCTTTCCCGGTAAAGTGGCAGGAGTGGGTATGAAAATGCTCAATACCTTTGAAAAAAATGTTTCTGAAAAGATGCCCAAGTCTGTAACTGCTCTTCCAGTGCTCTAGCCGCAGCCCTGTTACATTGTCTGAGCTTTCTTGTTTCCTGATTTTCCCCGCTGGTCATGAGCCTGGTTCTTGTTTTAATTAAAACACAAGCTGTATATTGGTGGAAAAGCAGCAACTAGAACTTTTCTGCCTTTACCTCATGAGACAAAACCCAGAAGGCAATCAAGTTATTTTGAAGGTTCCCAGACTCGGAAATAACATCCATCCTTTGCAAAATGTGCGGTTTAAACTAACTACACACTCTTGTCACCCAGCCATCTCAAAAGAGAGAGCCTTGCACATTCCCTGCAGGTCTGTGAGGGAGAGGATAGGGTTTTGTTTCTGTAGAATGGGTTTGCAGATTTCGTTCTTTGTTCCTGCAGAAGCCAGACCCTTCTCCTGAAGCCTAAAAATGCACTGGGATGTTATTTTACCAGAGTCCTTAGTAGCCACAGTGTATTTATTTTTTTAAGAAAGGCCAATTTGCAGGTGGTGCAGTCAGTTAAGCGCCCGAGTTCAGCTCAGGTCATGATCTCGCAGTTTGTAAGTTCAAGCCCTGCATCAGGTCCTGTCTTGACAGCTCAGAGCCTGAAGCCTGCTTCAGATTCTTTATCTTCCTCTCTGACCATCCCCTGCTTATGCTCCGTCTCTCTCTCTCAAAAATAAATAAACATTAAAAATTTTTGAAAAAAGAAAGCCCAATTTCCTTTTCCCCCAGATAGCATTATACACAGAACAGAACAAACCAGAGGCTGAACAGAGGATCTCTTGAGGAACATCACTCCCAGCCCTCAGATGCAGGCTCTGCCATGGGCCACACTCCACTCTGTGAGTCAGGTGCCTTGTTGAAGACCCCTATTAACTCGGTGGAGCAGGCCCTGTTTCAGTATCCTGTTTAGCAGATGAAAAAAAACATTGAGCCTTAGAGACGTCGTATGACTTTCACAAGGTTATGGATAAGTAAGTGGCAGGGCCAGGATTTAAACACAGAACTGTGTGACCACATTCCTCTTCCCCTTCGGAGCAACCCGGTGGAGTATATAGACCCTGGACCAGTCCACAAATGCCATCGCTATCCTCAGTGGGTACTGATGCAGTTGCAAATAGCTGCTTGGAAGTAATGGGGTTGCTATATATTCCAAATAAAATAAAAGAAGGGAAAGAGAATGTAGGCAAACCTCTTAATTTTACTGCACGTCCCCTTTCTCATCTGTGACATGATAATTATCATTTCGACCTGTTGCCCTGGAGTTCATGGAGAACACATGAGATTTTATATATGGATGTGTATAAATATATGCCCATGTATTTATATAATACACACCTACTTGCATACCTATGTGTGCATATGGACAGGTACATATACATGTAAATATACTCACACACATGCACGCGGACAGAAGTGAGGATATACTCCGTTCCCCCTCAGGAAGTTTTGCCACCTTTCTGTACCATTGTGACTACAACTTTGGTGAAAGATGACATTTTTGGGCAGTCTATTTTTTGTGCAAGCCACATGAGATCAAGATAAATAAATGGCCTTCCACTTCACTCTAACCTTTGACCCAAGCCCTTGAAGCCTAGACTAATAGCACAGAATGATGTGGATTTGTATTCCCAGGGTGATTGAGCCGCAGTCTGATAGAAAAATAACTTCTTTTGGCAAACAAATCTCTTTAGTGGGTTTGCACATTTTTTCATCCTTGCACTGTAATACTTGCCCCCGTCTGATTTGCGTGCACTACTTTTTGCTCAGCTCAATCCACTGACAATTCCAGGGTTTCATTACATTTCCACAAAGCCATGTCACAGTGGTGAGAGGCCCCAAGAAAGGGCAGATAGAGCTTTTCAAGTGGACTCAGGCAGAGAGTTGAGTGAGTCAAGAGTATAGCTTTTGCCCTGTTTTTAGGAGTGAAAAAGAGTGTGAAGTTAATCAAGGTAAAAAGAACCTGGCTTGCCCCTCCTCTCTAGCCAGAAATCTACCTGAGTGAAGTCCTAATATATTTATGTGCTTCCTACAAGGTGGCCAAGACTCTCACGTGGCCTCTGGCCACCTCCATCCCTTCTTGACTGTCTATCAGCCCTGCCCTTTGTAGCAGTCACCTGCTCTTATCTACAGTAAATCTTTTCTTAATGCTTCTCGGTATGACCTGCCTTTATTGGGTGTTCACGTGGTCTTTCTGAAAATGTCCTGTATTCAAGTCTGCATTACCTTTCATCCCTTCCTTCTGCGGTGCCCGTTATCAAAAACCCCATACCTTGTTCTAGCAGCCTGTGTTGTCTGTGTTCTCTTGTTTACGTAACACCTGCCAGGAAAGGAATTAGGAATCATCTAGTCCAGACAAGATGAATGATATGTTCATGTTCCATTGGTGGTATAAGAGCCGAACACCATAACCTGTGCCCCAAGACTCGACATTTTGGACTTGATACCCCTTCCTGAGAATGTGGAGAACAGCCTTATAGGTAGAGTGGTTTCCAAGAATGATGGCCTGCCAGGATTTTTCCTTTGCTCTTACTCTGAGGATAGCCCTAACACGTCTTATCTTGCTTGCAAGTTATAGCATGTATTAGATTGACGATTCAGATTACTCCCACAAACTATTTACCTTCTATGTACAACCAGATTCCGTGCTGCTCTACTCCACGACATGTATTAAACTGTTAACAGTGTTTCAGGAGCAGTTCTAGGCTTGGGTGAATGACCTGGACCCGATCTATGTTCTCAGAGCTTCCAGAACCCTGTTATAATAATTGAGCATATTATGAAATGTCAGGTTGACTCCCCAGAAGGTCACATTTAATTACAGTATCAAACTCTGCTCTTGATGATCTTTATGTTTTTGCAGTGATTGATAATTGGCTCGCAATTCAAACTAGACCATCACTGAAGCTACACAAGGATTGTAGCCAGCCATGCGCCCTACTTACTGCAAGTTACATTTCTTTCGTAAATTTTTGTAACTTGTAATTTTTGCCTCAATAGTTGCTATTGCTTTGGCTTCACTTCTGAGTGCTCATTTTGTAGACCTGTTAATGTTATAGTTAGCATTTTTTGAATACTTAGACTCTTTCTTGAATCAGACTCTCTTACTTATGTTTTACATTACTAAACTTGTAGTCTTCACAGCCATGCTCTTGACATAAGCACCATTATTACCCTGCTTTACAGATGAAGAATCTGATAGGCAGAGGTCAAGTAACTAATATGAATTTGCTGGAAAGTGAAGCCAGCATATAACATGGCAGTCTGACTGTAGAAACCATGCATATAACCCCTGTGTTGAAAATGACTCTTGCTGGGACTGTTGGTCACCTCTGATTGGCTCAGTTCATCAAGATCTCTTCTCATCCACGACCACTTGTCTTCGCAAAGGGGGACCATTCACTGCTGTGATACCTCACCACGTTTGCCAATGTGGACCTTCATCTTTTCGCCTGACTACACATATGAGTGTTGCAGTACTATATGTGGTAGACTCTTAAAATGGGAAAAACAGCTACTGAATTTTCCCAAATACCAACTACAAAAAATATCTTAGCATAAAAGAATTTGATTATTATTTTAAAAACTTTGTTTAGTGTTTATTTATTTTTGAGAGAGAGACTGAGAGAGCCAGGAAGGGGCATAGAGAGAGGGAGACACAGAATCTGAAGCAGGCTCCGGGCTCCCAGCTGTCAGCACAGAGCCCGATGTGGGGCTCGAGCCCATGAACCATGAAGTCAGACACTTAACTGACTGAGCCAGTCAGGCACCCCAAGAATTTGATTATTATTAATTTAAAAAACCCTCCCAATAGAATAAAAACAAGGAGCAAGAATAAAAATCAAATGCATTTTAAAACAAGATCATTTGTAATAGTTTTATTTAACAAAGGCCTAAATCATAGAAAGAAATGTATTTAAAGCGGTCTGGAATGAATATATGAAAATGTAGATCACCAGTATCTGTGCTTTGTAGAGGTGGTGGTTGAGACTGTGGGCGTCTGTTTCACCACCTGTGAAATNGGGACCATTCACTGCTGTGATACCTCACCACGTTTGCCAATGTGGACCTTCATCTTTTCGCCCGACTACACATATGAGTGTTGCAGTACTATATGTGGTAGACTCTTAAAATGGGAAAAACAGCTACTGAATTTTCCCAAATACCAACTACAAAAAATATCTTAGCATAAAAGAATTTGATTATTATTTTAAAAACTTTGTTTAGTGTTTATTTATTTTTGAGAGAGAGACTGAGAGAGCCAGGAAGGGGCATAGAGAGAGGGAGACACAGAATCTGAAGCAGGCTCCGGGCTCCCAGCTGTCAGCACAGAGCCCGATGTGGGGCTCGAGCCCATGAACCATGAAGTCAGACACTTAACTGACTGAGCCAGTCAGGCACCCCAAGAATTTGATTATTATTAATTTAAAAAACCCTCCCAATAGAATAAAAACAAGGAGCAAGAATAAAAATCAAATGCATTTTAAAACAAGATCATTTGTAATAGTTTTATTTAACAAAGGCCTAAATCATAGAAAGAAATGTATTTAAAGCGGTCTGGAATGAATATATGAAAATGTAGATCACCAGTATCTGTGCTTTGTAGAGGTGGTGGTTGAGACTGTGGGCGTCTGTTTCACCACCTGTGAAATGTGGAATGTGGAAGGAAGAATATTCCAAGAACAGAACTGTGCAGAAGTATGTCCCACATAGTACGAGGGAAAAGAGGCTTCTATTAAAGAGATTGGGAAATCGTTTTCAGAAATATAGGAGGAATACAAGGAAGCTTAATATCTAACAAATTTAAAGAAGTAGGTGGTAGATAGCAGGGAATGGGTCATGATAAAAAAGAGAATGGTTGGATTTTCCAGTCAAGACCCACTGGAGGCTATAGTAAGAGTAGGGCCTTTGGGGCAGTGTATAGAAGCCATGTAGTGGTGGCTAAAAGAATAAATGTAAGAGATGAAGGAGGAGAGAAAGAACCACAGCAATTCTTCCAAAAAAGGCGGCAGTGAACCCAAGATCAAGAAAGCCCAAGGTCCACTGAGGAGGCAGCATGTCTTGAAGTGGCAGACCCTCTTGTTTGTCAGAGGAGGGAGCTGATGTCGAGAGGGTAGCCAATGAGATGGAGGGACGAGGGATGATGGCAGAGCCAGAGACCTGAAGGGATGGGAGAGGAAGAGACGTGAGCACAAGTTGAGGGCTGGTGGTGAAGGGGTGGACTGTTAATGCCACATCCTCTGTGGAGAAGGCATGAAGTCAGGACACACCTTCCTGAACTGGAGGAGATCCAGACCTCAGGAAAATACTACATCTCTGAAAATCTTGCTTCAGGGTGTGTCTGCTTTTCCATGCCAGTTTTGTGTGTACACATGGGTGCTATTTCCCTGGGTATGTATTGAGATGCCTGCCTGAATTTTGGAAGGCTTTGTGAGAAATCGTGAATTTCAGGATGGCCTTTTGGATGACTAGTTTAATTGTTTCTTTTGGAAATTTAATGAGACCTTAGCTGTTTAAAAGTCTGTAGCTTCAAAAGGTGCTTGGGATTTTAGTTCTTTTATTCTTTTCCTGTGGCTCGTTACCGCTTGAGTAATGTCTGCGTGTTCACCCAACTGGCTCCAGCTTTCAGGAATAAGGGCCAAAGCCTTTCAGTCTTGAACAATATCTAGAGTGGTCAGAGATCCTCGTGGCTTGGTGGAGAAAGGACGCACTCTTATGAATCCCACGCACGTTCATACTGTTTGGCATTGCTGAGTGACAAAATCGACGAGTTTGCGAAGTAGTGTTACAGTGTCAGCCCTTGGCCATGGACTCTCGTGAAGGAGGGAAGACCAAAGAGAAGCCAAGTGACATGCTGGGATAGGCTGGGCTCTCTGTTCCAGTCCCAGCTTGGCCTTGTCTTCTTCCTCTTAAATTCCCACATCTTGATCAATGGAGCTTAAAAGTCAGGAGGGTGGTGAAGACAATGAGGGAGAGGCTGTGTGCACAGGTGGAAAACAGGTTTGGGAGAAGAGACAAAAGCATTCAGCATCGTGTCACTGCTTGCACACTGACGTCACTTGCATTATCACATATGCTTATTTGTGTCCTATAAATAAAGCAAGCTAGCCCCAGAGATATGAAACGACTGATTTGTCCAGAACCCCAGCTAATCAATTTCAGAACTGACTGTGGGGTCAGTCAAACATCTGACCTCAGCTCACGCCGTGATCTCGCAGTTCACGAAATCAAGCGCCCCATGGGGCTCCAGTGGAGATCCCCCTTCAACTCCTCTATTTCCCCCCTCTCTGACACTCTCCTGCTTGCGTGCCCTTGCTCTCTCTCTCAAAAATAAACAAACATTTAAAAATTAAACAAATACCAGAACTTGGGCTTGAATCAGCATCTTTTGAGTCCAGATCCGTTGTTCTTTATGCAGAAGGCTAGTGCCTCAGCCAGTACCCGTACTGTTAATCTATTAGAGGTGTATTTTTTCTCTTAAATATACCACGATTTCATTGCTAGACTTGTAATAATGAGTTTTTTTGGGAAGATGAGTGCCATATAAATATTAACTGTTACTTAACACCACTAAAATCATGGTTGCATAGAGGAATTTATTATAATTCAAATTCAATAAGTACCCACTATGTTTGGTAAATACAATATTGTCCACACCCTCAGGAAGCAGAGAAAGTGATGTAAACATATAAGTGAAATGTCATGGGTTGGATCCTGTAATGGACATGTGCCTGAAATACATACAAAGCTGTTGTTCCTGAATGTTAGCAGGCATCAGAATCATCTGGTTAGCTTATAAAAATACAGATTGCTGGGTTCTACCCTCAGAGTTTCTGGGATGGGGCCCAAGACTGTGAATTCCTAACAAGTTCCTAGAGGGTGTTTATGCTACCGGTTCAGACAGCACACTTTGAAAGCTGGAATTGCTTCCATCTGGGAGTGTGGGAGAAGATTTTGTAGAAGTGACTCCCAGGCAGATCTTGAAAAATTTAAAAAAAAAAAAAGTTTGCCTAGTGGAACAGGTAGAATGGCATTCCAGGTCGATGTAATAGCATGCATAACAGTGTAGACAGGTAGAGCAGTAGTTAGGGCATCCCTAATAAATTTTGTATTGCCACAATCAAAAAAGAAGTGGACACTGGTAAGAGAGAAGTCTGAGCTCATGGAGGCTTCATGCTAAAGCTTCGCCCTCTAGGCCATGTAGAGCTACTGAAGGATGTGAAACAGAGAAGTACCTTAGTCAAAGCTGCATTTTAGAAAGCTAATTAATTCAAGTGCAAGGATGGAAGCATGGAGGAAATGCCCACTTAGTACCTAAATATGAAAGAACGCCTTTGAACAGCAATAACATTTTGCCCGGGGATCCATCCAACATGTGTTTGTCTTGCTATTTCCGACAAATAGTTAGGAAGACACTGTGTGCCATGCGTGTAAGCAAGTCAGAGACACCATCTTTTCCCTCGGGCACTCGTGGGAGCCAACACTAACATCTAGGAAACAACAGAGCACACAAGGCAAGGCAATATTTTACCAAGGGCTGAAAAGAGCAAGGTCATTTAGGGCTGAAGCACTTAGCCCAGGTTTCATGCAGAAAGCACGGCACAAGCTGGCCTTGCAGAAAGGCAGTTTTGGCATGGCTGGAAGAAGGCTTTGCAGGCCAAGAGGACCCTGGAGTACAGGTACAGAAAGTGGAACTGAACTTTGAGTGCACACTGAATGCACATTGAAGAAGTGGAGGCAGCTGGTCAACCTGTAGAAAGGGCTTTTCTTGAGACCTAGAAAGGAAGTTTGAATCACAGTGGCTATTTCTACAGGACTAACCTCTGGAAGATTTTTAGAAAAGAGAACAAGAGCCACATAAAACCAGGAAACGTAGTGCTTCGCAACCATCTGCAACCCCCCCTCTCTTAACCACTCACTATCCCCCAAGGATAATAAGCATCAAGGGAACAGAGTATAAAGGCTGGGGTTGGGAGCAAGAAACAGGGCAGGCACTTTGGGCTTTGGTTCTGATAGGGCCAAAATGCCCAGGGAGTTGGCCATTGTCCGGAGACTGAGGTGGGTTGGTGATCAGACGGCTCCTTGTGAAAGGCCATCTGTCCTTTGCACCGGGATGAAGGGCTGGGGAGCCCCACCTTTCAGCTCCCAGATGGTAAGACAATGCATTCATGCAAGAGAGACTTCCCAGGTCATTTGCTTATTCCCAAATGTACAAATATGAAAACGTTTTTGCATGTGGGTTTTGTGAATTGTATGTTTCCTCGGCCACTCTTCCCATCTCGACCTGACCGTACAACATTCTCTTACACTTCACCTTCTATCCAGAAAGCACTGTTTGTGTTTACTGAAGCCGATACACAAACTTTTTTTGTTTGATTTTGTTTCTTGTGTCTTTGTAAAGGATGGTAGATTTGTTCACAGTGTAGATTGGGGTCTCTGCTGAATTTGACATTCCACATACCCTTCCACTTCCCCAAAACTTTGATTTTCTGGCCAACGCATCATCCTTTTCGCAGATGACTGTGCTTGTAATTTTCACTACCAGGTGCAGCAAATGACTTTTTCCTTCAAGGTCATTATTCCCAAAGAATTAAGACATATACCTTCACAGAAGTGACTTTCTGTCTGTCGGGGGTTGAGAGACAGAGCTGCCTCATGTAATGTAGGTTGAGGTGCTACGTGGGGCTCCGCAAAGTTCATCCTCTGCCTATTGCTCAGTCCCCACACCACCCGGAGCAGCCTGTGATGCTCGAACTTGAACCTCATTACATTAAAAGCTACTGCACACTCTGGACCTTTGAGGTCACATAGGAAGCATTGGAGGTAGAGCTTATCATTCAGAGAGTCTGACGTGCCTGGCTTTGTGCTGAAAGGTAGCAGTTAGGATGCATGTGGCTGAAAAATGTAGAAAGCAGGCTAGCCGGTTTAATCAAATATATAACATTAAGCCCAGTGAATGACCGTATTGAATTTATCATTAGCTCTGTTTAAACACAATCCATCTTCAGCTCCCTCTTTCTAAAATTTGCCTTGGAAGAAAAACAAAACAAAACAGAAGGAGCCAGGGTGAGACTATGCCAAAGGGTGTTTTGTGGGGCACATGTCCGTGGAAACAAAAGGCCCCATTTTAATTGAATTATAAACTGTGTAATTATTTAACCCGTACCAGCTGGTCCCAAGAAGCTACCGGATTCCTTAGAGAGCTCGTACTTGGCCAGGAACATAAGGTGCCTTATTAGTAACAAGAAAAATGCCTTCTGTACCTATGTTATGCCCATCCCCCAAAGAATGTACTGTAAAAGGGGGAAAATGCTTGAAGTTCATTTTTGGTTAAAGAGAGAGCCCTCCCCCCTTCTGAGTGTGTGAGTGGATGTGCTAGGAGCACCTGCAGTCTCTGAGGAATGGCCAACATACACAGGATGGCATTGCATCAGACAGGTAAAAGTAATTTCTCTAATTAGTCATTGGAGATTTCACTTCTCACTTGGAAAACCTGGAAATTCAATTTGTTTGTGACAGGCAGTTGGCAAATTGACAATACATACAACTGCCCCCTCCCTGTGTCTTGCTGTCCTGCCATCACGTGGAAAGCACTGGGGGTTCTCCACGTAGGCCCTTCGCTTCATCTGTCGACATCAAGCTAACGAGAGTACCTTCGTATTGACAAATGGCCCCTAATTACACATTCCTCACTTGTGATGCTACAGTAATCCTAATGAGTTTCCCGTGATCATTTTTCTTTCAGATTAAAGGGTTTTTTTCTCAATCCCCCCAAGTTCTGCCGGTGGTGTCCTTTATCATACATTCTCATTCCCGTAAGAACAGTATCCCCAAAGGTACAGAGCCAGCTATTTTTAGGGGGCTGTATTTTATGAGTTAATGTATGATTGAAGATGGTCCTTTGATTCAAGAAATAGTTCATCCTATCTATTTTCGTTTAAAACCTCCCTCTCTAAACAAAGATTGATTGGCATCAGACAGAGCCCCCGTAAATCAGAGCTATTGATTTTACATTTGTTTTCGTCCTTGTGGTTTTATTCCCCCTTATGTCGTAATTTGTTATCCTGATAGCTAGCGCCTGAGTCGGTACCTGGGTTGATCCCGGGAGGTGGTTTCTTTCAATTCAGACTAATCTATATGTGAAACAGATTAGCTTTCAGACAGAGAACCAAGGTCCCCTTGCTCTTTATAACATTACCCCCCCCGTATTTCCCGTGGAGCTCACAGATGCCACACAGTAAAATCTCTGGCAAGTGGCAAGTTGAGGGATGTTGGTGTGGCCCAGATAATATCAGCACAGGTGAGGCTCCTGGCTACCCTGGGTGTTTCAGGAAGCTGGGTGCTTCTCCCCTTGGCCCTTGACACCCAGACTCAAAACGCAAATATTATGGACACCCTCC
Source organism: Crocuta crocuta (assembly GCF_008692635.1). NCBI lineage: Eukaryota > Metazoa > Chordata > Mammalia > Carnivora > Hyaenidae > Crocuta > Crocuta crocuta. The sequence goes on from NW_027528209.1 coordinate 939,863, forward strand.
GGAAATTCCTCAAGGCCAGAAAATTCTTCCATCTTCCACAAGTAGCAAAAGCAACAAGAGAGAGAATGTCTGCTGGTTACACTTTGCATGCTAACGCAGGGGTACATGGCCCCTTTTAACATACATCTGCTTCGATGCTTATAGATAGAGCTTGGGACGCTGTCAAATCACTAAGGAGCCCGCTTAGGATAAAATTAGACTTTTCTAGATTTGTATGTTGTATGCAAGTATCACTTCTGGGGCTTTGCTTTTTCTGGCCAGTTTGAATGAATGCAGCGCCCTTCTTCTAAATTGTTTTATTCCCTTTCTCCCTCGGCTTCCCATTCAGTACTCAGTGACGTCACTCAAGACCATCCCCGAACTGTGCCGAAGATGTGATGCGCAAAGTGAGGACAGATCAGGTAGGTCTCTCTCCGCACCCCTCTCCTTCTGACTTGGAGAGAGTGGAGGACCCCGGAAAGCTGCCTCCCCCTTCCACAACTTGCCCCTGCCTTCTGTCTTCCCTTTATGGCTTTTCCCTTTACCCCCCTGAACACACCCCCTCCAGGAGCAGATGTTAGGTCTTCTTCCCCAGGCTAACAGGACAGGGAGGCCCTAATGAGGACTCAGCTGTATACAAATAAATGTAGGCTGTCATCTCGACAGCTCCAAACCACAGTATACGCGGCAATTTACTGAAAACCCGAGAAACCATCGGTGACAAAACATAATGATGGAGGCGCCAATGAAAAAATGTTGGATGCGTCTACTACCCATATGGCAAGGGCCAGTTTGGGGATGGTGCCTCACCAGAGTCTGAAACCCTATCAGGGATGCGACATGATAGGATCTGCATGAAGGCATACTGTAACAGTTAAGATTAAAGCAGAACTTTGGAGTTTAATAGTGTAAACTAAACAGAGAATTATGGCCTATAGATGAAAACCAGCTGGTTGACCTTTTCTCCTTGTCCACACCCCCACCCCGGACCCAAAAAAAAAAAACATTCGGGGCCATTTTTCCCTCTGTAAATCAGATTAAGCCTCTCTCCTTTTCTCTTCCATGATGGGCAAAAATGAAAATGAAAAAGGATGTTGATGGGAACGATCCTATGGCATTAAACTAAGAAAGGATGCTTATTATTTTTTTGAAGTAATTGCTATCAGGCACTGCCGTTGATCGTGCCAAAGCTCCCCTCCTCCGATAGTAGCTAGAATCCTGAGAACCATGGGGGATGGAAGCCTCCAGATAATCCTCAGATGAGGTGTATTGAGTTTCATAGAGGCCCCTTACCTGTGCAGTTACTGGAACTCTAGGTCTTTCTAACTGAAGACTTGCCCAAAGCTAATCCACTTTTCTCCTGGACGGCTTGTTCACTTTCGAGACTTTGTGTAGAGGAGGTGGGGCAAAGAATTAGTCTTTCTAGGTTTGTTTATCTCTGTGTTTTTTTGTGTGAGTGAAACTGGTGCTTCAATGTTTGGGTCAGAAACGCAGAGGATAGTTCTAAGTTCCCATAAAAGTCTTCATATCCCTTCAGTGTTTTGGGTTTTTCTTTTTGTTTTGTTTTTAATTTCAAACAATGTCAAGTTTCTGTCGGGTTCAACAAAAGCTCTAGCCATGACGCTTTAAAACATCACACATGACTCCTTACAAGACATCACACCAGGCTCCAAGGTTGAATTTCTGACTGTGGGCAGTGACTTGAGTTCAAGTTAGAGTTCACTGATTTATCACCCTTATGATGTACAGCCTAAGACTGTCAACAAAATGAAGAAGAAGCTTGTTTTGCCAGTGTTACCAGGTTAGGATCAGAGTTCGGTGAGGTATGTGAAGTTACTTTGTAGATACAGAATTTGCCTATTTCTTTAACTGGAGGTGGAGAGTGAGAAAGAAGAAATAATAACAAACACGTGGCAAGCGCTTAATGTGGTAGGAACTGTTGTAAGCCCTTTACTCACATTAGCTCCGTTAATCCTAAAATCCCCATGGGTAGAGTACTTAGCATGTCTATGCTGTGGGTGGGTAAACTGGGGCACAGCAGAGACGTTAAATATCTTGCCTACATAGGAAGCGTAGGCTTCCTCTCAAATAGCTTGACTTAGTGGCATTAATTTAATTTTAGGATACTATCCTTTCAAAACTTTAAAAATCAGCATCTTTCCCTCATGGATTAAGAGGTGAATTGCTCTTCTGTTTAATAGCTGTTCTTGCTTACCGAGGTAAGTGCATTAACCAAAGCTGTAAAAAAATCATTTTTCCTGGGGCTGGTTCATTCGCCTTTCTCCAGGCCAGGTGTCTTCTCACCACTTGCACAATAGGTGATGTTGGACATTTCTGCTCTGGTTGATAAGGAGGCCAGTTTCAAGTGCAGAAGCTTTTAAACTGTACCCAGAGCAAAGACCCAGTGCTCAAGATCATCGGCAGTAATTAGATCTGACGGGAAATGGACACATATGGGCAAGACTCAGGCCTTTTACTGGAATCACACGTACACCTCACCAGGAGGCTGTCAAACTACTTTCTACTAGAGCAAGAGTGATCCTAGAACACATAGAAAAATCCGTCTAACAGTAGCATCGCTGTAGATTATTGGTGAGCTCCATTGAAAGGAATCTCAACAGAGTAAAGATTTTTCAGTGCTAGTTTCTGAAAGAATTGAGGCATTCTCAGTTAGTTCCAAGGGTATCCAGTTATGGAAATACCACCTCCTTACAGCCCTCCAGTCTTGCTTAGATCAACCACCTATGAGGATTTGGCTCCAGGAGGACTAGCAAATTTCTGCCTTTATGGTCATCATTTCAAACAGATGGCAGCCAAAGGCACACTGACCTCTGAAAAAACTCCACCCCTTCTTTTGGACCAGGTACCCTGTGGGGAAACTCTTCCCCAAACCTACCGTTGCTTAGCATACAATCCCCCAGATAAAGGCTCTTTATCTTTGTAAAGTGTACTAAGCCATTTCTATTTTGTGTCAGTTCTCAGTTGTTACCATCCATCTTCACACGAACAAGTCCTTGAACAGGTGTTCTTGGATCCATTTGTCCTTTTTATTTATTCATTCATCAAATAATTGAATATTTTTTGTCACTAGCACTCAGGACAGGGGAATGAGTGAGATGTAGACAAGGCCCCCAGATTCAGTGTTTACATTCTAGAGAGTGACAAAAAGGCGAGCTAACGAATTAATACCAGTTAATTTCACACGGTGGAAAGAGGTCACTTGAAGCAAGGTGATAGGGTAACTTGTAGGCATTGGAGGGGGGCATTTGGTGGGGCGGGGTGGGGGGTGGGTCTGAGA
>NW_027528209.1:943198-1050580 GCF_008692635.1 Crocuta crocuta
GTGTGGGGGGGGGACTTTGGGGGGGGGGGGGGGGGGGTGGGGTCTGAGAGTGTTAGAAAGGACCCTGCCAGTGATCACCAGTGCAGACGGTTGAAGGCAGAAGAACTATCTTAAGTGCAAACTCCCTATGTCAGGAATGAGCCTAGCAAGTATGAGGAAGAAAAAGAAAACCACTGTAGCTGCAGCAGGGTGATCAAAATGAAGATGAGATCTGGGAGATGGTCAGAGTCAGACTCCCTGGGGCTGTATCGATCGATCACGTAAGCGGACTTCAGTTTTATGTTTTATGCTAAATGCTACGTAAAGGACGCTAGCAGGACTTCAGGTTTTCTACAGTCTTATGACTTGAAAAGAAGCCTCCGTGTGTAGAATCTTAACTCTCAGTAGAAGAAGGGACCCCAAACTCATAAGGTCTGAGAGAGATAGAGAGCAAGTGGGCATGCAGATAATACCGCAAATGTGTAAAATGTGGGCAATTGATGACTATGGATAAAAGATATACAGTTGTTCTTTGTAATGTTTTTTTTTAACTTTCGTAAATGTATTTACAAATGAGAAAACTGAGTTACTTACAAATGAGTTTTTTAAAAGGCAAAAACCAAAATCACGTAGTCCAAAGCCCATCAGATCTCGACAGGACCCTTATTATCCTGCCTGTGGGATGATACAGCCTGCACTTTACCCCTCGAATGACAGAGAGTTCACAGTCCCATGAGGCTACCCAACCATAGAGGCTCATTTTTTTCTTTCGGCCAAAATCAGTGTCCCTGGAATTTCCATCCCTCATTCCTAGTTCTTGTTTTGGATCCATGGAGAAGGGCAGTCCCTCCTGGACAAGGCGCTGGATGTTTAAAAATGGCCATCACTCAGGTGTGGTCTTCTCCAGGTTGAAATTTCCCTCCACAGTTTTAAGTGTGTTCTGCTCATTCTTCTTGCTGTCTCGTGGATGACTGCAAATTACCAGCACCCTGTTTTGAAACAGAGGACCCGAAACTGAACCTGAGGTGGCCCCCTGTGTGGTCTGATGAGAGCCTGTCAGTCCCATGGTCAGCCTCCAACACTCAGCTCCCACCTCCCCTGCCTTCCCAAGTGAGCGTCACAGACAACACACATGCCTATCCTTTCTGCTCTTTCCTCTCAAGAAGCAAGAGCATCAAAGGAGCCTTTTGGTGGCCTTAGAAGCCCCTCTGTGAGACATATAGCCTAGAGCTCATCCCCCTTCGTCCCTAGACCCTGGGGCAGCCCTGTGGTGGGCAAATGGCAGAGTGTTGCCAGAGGCATAGGCAGCGTCCCACACCCTTCCACTAGCTCTCTGATGGGCATAATCATGCCCTGGAGGTGCCCTTCCGTTAGCTGAGGGCTTCAATTCCTGTTGAAATCAACACCTTCCTCTGACAGGAATAATATTTTAAACTCCTCTTCCATCAGTTACACTGCACTGTGACTGAGCTTCAAATTTCTTGAGAAAACAAGCTTTGAAAAGTCGTATGAAGGTATTGGAGATATGACAAGAAGATGGCAGGGAGGTGAAGAACTAGAAGTTTCACCCTTGGGAACAGACATGCCCTCTCTTTGGAGCTCCATGGTACTTTTGAGAGACCCAAGTTATTTCTTACGTGCTCAGTGTCCCAGGTCCTCTGTAAGCAGCTTATTTGTCCTCAGAATAATTCTCTGAGGGAGGACCATTGCTATGCCCAATTTAATGACATGGAAACTGAGGCTTGTAGAACATAAATTACTTGCCCAAAGTTCTAGAGCTGGAAGGTGCCTTTGAAACCAGCTCTGACTCCAGAGCCTTATGAAGTTGACTCAACTGAGCAGTAATTTTCATCCAAGGAGCCACAGACAACTACTGGTATGAAACAGAGATTAGCAGCAAGGAAGTTATGTGTGAAAACTTGCACCTGGGAAAGGAAGTTATTTGTGAAACATTTGCACATATCCTCTGCTTAATCCCTACGGCCCATGAAGGAAAAGAGGACACCACCAGGCAGTGAGTGTTAACTCTGCCCTGTGGTTTTTGCCAGATGAGGACTAATATATGTCGACATATGGAATTCAAATCAGACATATTCAGTTTCATTGACTTGGAGTTTTCCTTAATTGATTGGACACTCAAATACACATAGGTTTCAATTCATGGTGCTTAAGTGTCTTGTGATTCTTTCCAAATACGTATCTGCTAAGCTCATTGGATAACTTTCTCATGAAAAGAGGTAGGTAAATATTAATACTGCTCCGTATGTGAGAACTGAGAGTGTGCTGAAAAGAGAAAACTCAGTTAGGTAACAGTAAGAAATGGCCCTGGGAGGTGTTTAAGAAAAGATTCTGAAAAAATTTTAAATTCTTTTTAATGTTTTATTTTTGAGAGAGAGAGAGACAGACAGCCAGAGTACAGGTCGGGGAGGGGCGGAATCTGAGGCTGGCAGCACAGAGCCTGACACAGGGTTTGAATGCATGAACCGTGAGGTTATGACCTAAGCCGAAGTCGGACACTTCAACCCCCTGAACCACCCAGGCGCCCCAATTCTGAAAGAATTTTAAAGCCTACATAATATGGACTGTAATTGGCATTACAGTGAGCAAAGGAAAGCCTTTCCTTTGAAACTTCCTATCTGATAGATATTTGGTAAAAGGCATTGTGATTGTACATTTAAACGCATTGCACATGTGCTATATTTTTGGTCTTTCTGAGAGCAGACTTTGTGATAAACACTGAACCTTAGATAATACATGGTTTTGGGGGTGCCTAGGTGGCTCAATCAGTTGAGCATCCAAATCTTGTTTTTGGTTTTGGTCATGATTCCAAGAACTTGGACTTGAGCCTGGAGTTGGACTCCATGCTAAGCATGGAGCCTGCTTACGATTCTCTCTCCCTCTCTCCCTCTCTGTCTCTCTCTCCCCCCTCATCTGCCCTCTCCCCTGCTCATACTCTTTGTCCCTCTAAAATTAAAAAGAAAAGATGTGGTTTTTAAATATTTTCAAGGATTTCAGCCAACACCAAAAATAGCAAGTTGACATGAAATTTATCCCCTTGGCCCTTCTGTATATAGCTGATGGGGCTAAATATATAACCCCTCTATTTTCAGTTTTATTATGGTTTAGTGCTAAAAGCTTGTAATTGAAGGTTGGTGGGGCAGTTTAAATAGGAAAGCCTGCTGATGACTCTGTCTCATGTGATACAATGTAAAATGGACTCCAAAGAAGAGGGAAACACATTTTCTAAAATCTCAGTTAAAAAAATTGAACCCTTCAGTCTAATACAGCCAAGAATCAAACACCTATGACAAAATCTCAATTCTCTAACCACAGTAAAAATGCACATACAGTAAAACATCTAGATAAAAATGTTAGTCAAGTAAAACAATTATTTTTATATTTCCTTAACAAAGTTGAATTTATAAAGGTGATATAATCCATTATTAAAAAATGGAAGATAGAGGTGCCTGAGTGGCTCAGTTGGTTGAGTGTCCAACTCTTGATTTCTGCTCAAATCATAATCCCAGGGTCATGGGATCAAGCCCCACGTCAGGCTCTGTGCTGACACTACAGGCCTGTTTGAGATTCTCTCTCTCTCTCCCTTTTCCCCTCCCCCCCCCAGCTTGTGCTTGCTTTCTCTCTCTTTCTCTAAAAAGGTTTTTTTACAAAATGGAAGGTAAAAACTACAACTAACTAATCCTGCCACCAAAACAAAATGTCACTACATTTCTTTCTAGTGTTTCTTTTTCTGCGGCCTTGTTTTTGCACAGTTATAATTGTGATGCAGGGAAAGTTTTATCTGCTGCTTCTTTCTGCTGCTACGGAACGTGCACGGCCATCATTTTGAATGAAGCCCAAAACTTACCCATGGAGGTAGACCTGCCCCCTCTCTCCAGAGGGAGAGACCATCTCTGCCTTTAATCTGTTAACACTTAGCTTATGTTTCTGAGAGAAAGGGTGTAAGTCAGTGTGGGGAAAGATGGGAGCAGGAGGATGATAGAAAAGTTCGAAGTAAAACTCTGATCATATTGCAGATAACTAGACGGAGCAGAACTGAAACACATCACACACTTGTCCTGTCATCTCTTTACGTGAGCATTTTTTTTAAATTTTTAAATGTTTTTTATTTATTTCTAGGAGAGAGAGACAGCATGAGCAGGGGAGGGTCAGAGAGAGAGGGAGTCACAGACTGAAACAGGCTCCAGGCTCTGAGCTGGCAGTCAGCACAGAGCCCGACGCGGGGCTCGAACCCACGAACCGCGAGATCATGACCTAAGCGAAAGTCGGACGCTTAACCAACTAAGCCACCCAGGCGCCCCTACGTGAGCATTTTTTAATCTTTGCTTAGCCAGAGCTACAAATACCATAGCTCCCTGGTTTTCTAAAAGTTGACTAGCGTTGTGGAATTAAGAAAGAAACAAGACAAGGCGCCTGGGTGGCTCTGTTGGTTAAGCGTTCGACTCTTGATTTCGGCTCAGGTCAGGATCTCACGATTCGGGAGTTGGAGCCCCATGTCAGCACAGAGTCTGCTTGGGATCCTCCCTCTCCCTCTCTCTCTCTCTGGCCCTCCCTCACTCAAGTGACTCTCTCTCTAAAAATAAATAAACTTAAAAAAATAAAAAGAGGGGCGCCTGGGTGGCTCAGTCGGTTGAGCGTCCGACTTCGGCTCAGGTCATGATCTTGTGGTTCATGGGTTCGAGCCCCGCGTCAGGCTCTGTGCTGACAGCTCGGAGCCTGAAACCTGCTTCGGATTCTGTGTCTCCCTCTCTCTCTGACCCTCCCCTGTTCACACTGTCTTTCTCAGAAATAAATGAAAAAAAAAATTAAAAGAAAGAAAAGAAAAAGACAAGAGATGATGTTAAAGGGAAAGGAAACTTAGGAGAAGGGGTCTCCTCTCTCATGTTCTGGTTTATTTTTATTGAACTCTAAAAAACGTATCTCCCACCCTCAACACTGATAAAGAAATCTTGGTAGAAGTGAGTTCATGGAAGTCTGTGGGAAGGAAGGGTGAAAATTTGGAAGTAGGGAAATAAGCATCATTTAGGCGGAAAGGGAAAGGAAGAAGCTAAGAGACAAGGAAAGAACGATATAGAAACAGAGTGCCTTGTACCTTGTGCAGCCTCCAAAGTTGCATCCTGTCGCCAGGGAGAGTGATTGGTTTCCCTCACTCATCTTCCCAGACCAAGGCAGAAGTGTGAGTATATGCAATGGGGTAGGGGGAAGGGGAGTGGGAAATAGTAGTTTCAGGGCTTCATAGCATCTCGGAGAGCAGCCTACTTCTTGCGGAAAACATCCTTTTTGTCTCGCAAAATTAAAGGTGTTCTGTCTTCCCATTTAAAGTGACTCCTTTGGGGGTCTCTAGATGGCTCAGTTGGCTGAGCATCCGACCTCAGCTCAGGACATGATCTCATGGTTTGTAGGTTTGAGCCCTGCACTGGGCTTTCTGCTGACAGCTCAGAGCCTGATTCGGGTTCTGTCTTCCTCTCTACTGCCCCTCCCCCACTCACACTCGTTCTCAAAAATAAACATTAAAAAATGTAGAAGTGCCTTGGATGTCTCAGGGGGTTAAGAATCGGACTTCAGCTTAGGTCATGATCTCATGGTTCATAAGTTTGAGCTCTGCATTGGCCTCTGTGCTGACAGCTCAGATCCTGGAGCCTGCTTTAGATTCTGTGTCTCCATCTCTCTCTGCTGCTCCCCCACTTGTGCTCTGTTGCACTCACTTGCTCTCTCTCTCTCTCTCAAAAAATGAATAGGCATTTAAAACTATGGTTTTTTTTTATTTTAAATGAGCCCTGTTTATTCACATACGTCCTTTGCGCTGACTCTTCCCCTAAAAAAAAAAAAAGAAAAGAAAAAGAAGTAATGAAAGAAACTCAAATCATAGACACAGAATCCTAGAATCTCATAGTTGAAGGATCCTTGGAGAGGGTCCATGTCTTCTACAAAAGTCCAACCCTTTGGGGCATCTCACAGTGTGGCCCAGAGCTAGAGCCAGGACCATCAGCATCACCTATGAGCTTGTTAGAAAGGCAGACTCTCAGACCTTACCTCAGACACTTGAATCAGGATTTGCATTTTTAAAAAATGTTTATTTCTTAATTTTGAGAGTGAGAGAGAGGGCAGAGAGAGAGAGAGAGAGGGAGAGAGAGAGAGTGAGAGAATCCCAAGCAGTTTCTGTGCTGTCAGTGCAGAGCCCAACGTGCCCATCTCTTACATGAGATCATGACCTGAGCTGAAATCAAGTCAGACGCTTAACTGACTGAGCCACCGGGACGCCCCTGCATTTTTTCATAAGTTCTTCAAGTGATTTGTGCATATTCAAGTTTGAGGAGACCTCACTTAAGACACCTTGATGCTTATCCATTGTCCATGATGCGTGTCAGCCTATGCTCAAAACCAAGCAATAGTTTTCTAAGGTGGTTCTCCAGACAAAATTTGCAAAACTCTCTCATGCAGCCTTCAGGGCCATGAGTGATCATCTCCTGGTCCTGTAGGCTTCCTCCCATGCCTCCGTTCCCTCCCTGCCTGCCTGCCAGTCACATCAGGGAATCTTCTTCATTTCTTCCAGTGTGCTATGTTCTTCATATGTCATTCCTTCTTCCACACCTCCTTCACCTCTTCAGGGCCCCTGTACCCGACTCCCTAGACCACCACGTTCCCACAGAAACACAAAGTGAGCCACTTATATAAATTTTTTCTAATAGCCACATTTAAAAACTATAAACAAATGAGATTAATTTAATATCTTTAATTTAACCCAAGAAATTGGAACTGCTATCAGTACCAGCAACCATATTTTAACTGCTTAGTAGCCATAGGTATCGAGTGGCTCCCATTTGGGTCAGTTTGAGCCTAGACTATATTAGTGCCCCTTCCCAACTTACACTGTTACTTCTTAGTTCCCCATAATTTCCTCCTCTTTAAATATCTGTGTTTTAAAAAATTAATAATATGATGTTGATTTACTGTCCATTTTCTCTAGTAGACTAAATTCGGTCTCTTTTGCATGATTTTGTTTATTATGGGATCCCAAGTTCCTGGTGCTGGTGCCAAGTGTATATATCTGAGATATGGATGGGTAGATGATTGTGTGAAGAGGTGAAAGCAAACCTCCCTTCTTTGGGTTTTGTAGCATAACTGAGGTGTGGGCCAGCTGATAGTTTGCCTCTTTCATTGGGTGAAACACCTCGACCCTTCGTCTTCTTCATATCTTACCATCGAAATCTTTCCCTCTGTAGGGTCATTACCCTTATCTTACACACTCTCAGACCATCTCCTGTCTGTAAGCAAACAAACAGTATGCTCTCTGGTGGCTCCCACCCTGGCTCTCCATTCCCTCCTCTCCCCCGTCCTGCAACCCTCCATTTACAGCCAACTTGCTTTATTTTTATTTTTTAAGATAGTTTATTTATTTTGACAGAGAAAGCATGAGTGGGGGAGGAGCAGAGAGAGGGAGAGAGAGAATCCAAAGCAGGCTCCACCCTGTCAGCATGGAGCCTGGTGCTGGGTTCAGACTCACAAACCACAAGATCATGACCTGGGCCAAAATCAAGAGTCGGACACTTAATGGACACTTAACGGACTGAGTCACCCAGGTGCCCCAGGCCAACTTGCTTTACAGAGGGGACCCCTCACCTTCAACCCTCCACCCCGTTTCTACAAAGTATCACTGGTATGACCTCTACCTCCCTAGGGAAGGCCATGACTTCCACATTGTCACATGGATACTCTTTCTTGGCCCCTTGCATCGTTTGAGACTACTGGTTGCCCCTTTCTGGAGACCTTCTCCCCTCTTGGCTTTGTGATACCACTTCTTTCCAGATTTTTCTCCCAACACTCTGATCTCCTCCTTATCTCCTTTGCAAGTCCTTCTCCTTCTCCTTTAAGGAGCCAATGGTGCTTCCGTATTCAGTAGGACCCTCTCTCCTCTGAGTGTCCAAGTCGTTCTGGGTGGGTAGCTCACCCACGGCCATGGTTTCATACATCCCTCACGCTGCTTGCCTGGGCTCTTTAGTCACCTCGTTACTTGCTGGCTCCATGTGTTCGTGGGCTGTCTCGTGGAATTCTAAAGAGGAATCCTTGAATCCCATTTCCCAGTCTTTTCCTGCTCAGACTCCTCCTCAGTGATGCATTCAGTTTACAAAAACCCCCGCTCGTGACTGCAGCCAGAATTCTTTTTCCTCATACTCCACATCAGCCTCTCACCAGGTCCCGAGTCATCTGTGTTCAAAGTATGTGCCCATCTGTTCCCTTCTCTCCATCTCACCAGCCACCAACAAGGCCAGGCCACCTCTACGTTTCCTCTGAGTTAACAGGGTGAACTACTATCTCCCGTTTTTGTTTTTGGTTTTTGTTTTTTTACCACCAACTCTTGCCCACCCTCTGTTTTGCACAGAATAGGCAGAAGGATATATTTCATTTATTTTTTTAGAGTTTATTTATTTTTGAGAGAGACGGAGACAGCACAAGTGGGAGAGTGGCAGAGACAGAAGGAGAGAAAAAATCCCAAGCAGGGTCTGCACTGTCAGCACAGAGTCTGATGCGGGGCTCGATCCCATGAACCGTGAGATCATGACCTGAGCTGAAACAAAGAGTTGAACACTTAACCAACTGAGCAACCCAGGTGCCCCAGAAGGATATATTTTAAAATGCAAAGTGGCTCATTTCACTTCTCTTTGAAATCTCCCCCTCCAGGGAGACTTTATTTCTGTTAAAATTCTTCGCTGTGGCCAGGAAACCCTCAAGTGAGTTTGACCCCTGGCAACCTTCCCCCAACTTCATCTTTGATAGCTTTCGCTCACTCTACTCTAGATGTAAAAGCTGTGGAACCTGCCAGATTCCCTCCTGTATTAGGTATTTGAGAATGTGCCTGCTTCTACCCAGATCTCCACTAAATTATTTCTTCTCTTGTATTTTGCCTCAGATCCTCACAAACTTGGCTTCTCATTCCCCTGGTCTGAGTGTAAACGTCACCTCCATGATGAGGCTTCTCAGCTGTTCTCCAGTCTAAAACCCTACACGTTCCCTTCAATGCACTCTTCATTTTGTAATTTCTTATTCATCTGTATACTTGCTTTGCTCTCTGGTTCCCCTGTGAGGACAGGGACTGTGTCCATTTCATTCACCTCTGCACCCCTAGACCCATGTGCACAGAACCGTGTATAAACATGTGTTGCATGAACAGACTCGATAAGAGTATTTTAGCATTTGCCAGTTTAACTGCATAACAAGCTTTGTTATATCCTCATATCTCTTGCATGCATGCGAGATTGCCACCTTTAACCCGTGGAAGGAATTAGCAGCTGAAAGAATAAATTCTCAGTGATAAGATGACTCTAAATGTAGGCTACGGTCACCAGTGATAAAGTAGGGAAACTCTTCCATTCGGCTATTTCTAAGAAAAGTTGTTAAGAAAAACCAGTTTCCTAACTTTACTCCCACCCAGAAGCTTCTTAATGAGTGGTGACCAAAATCTAAGCAGAGAGCAGAGTTTGGAATTTAGGTCCAAATGAGTTTGAAATGAGAACAACCAGGTTTTGCCACTGGTTTCTGGGATTCCATTACCTACATGAGACCCAAAGAGAGAAGATCTGAACTGTATTTTGGGGGAATAATCGTAATTTTCATAAGGCAGCTATGCCATCTTACGGAAAGACACCTGGGGTCAGGGACCTCAGTCTTGATGGAACAGTCAGCATGCTGTGAATTTTTGACATAACACTTAACATTCCCAGAGTCCTCAGGGCACCTGAGCGGGTCAGTTGGTTAAGTGTTCGACTTCAGCTCAGGTCTTGATCTCGCGGTTCATGAGTTCGAGGCCCACATTGAACCTCACATCTGCCTCCACAGATAGTGCAGAGCCTACCCTCTCTCTCTCCCTGCCTCCCTCCTCCAGATAAATAAGTAAACTTAAAGAAAAATTCCAAGGCTTCTCATTTATTTTCAAGTGAAAATATGTAAGGCCTGCTCATCCATCTTCCTGAGTTGGTACCAACCTCTAAGGAAGTCATACACTTGCCTTGTACTCAGAAACCTAGAAAGCTTTACACAAATACATCGCATTGGCAATTTTAAAATGTTAAGTGGAGGACAGTTTAGGAAAATTCCAATTAAAAATATCATTTTGGACACCTGTATGGCTCAGTCGGTTAAGTGTTCGACTTCGGCTCAGGTCATGATCTCACAGCCTGTGAGATTGAGCCCGCACTGGGCTCTGTGCTGACAGCTCGGCCTGTTTCAGATTCTGTCTTCCTTTCTCTTTGCCCCTCCCCCTCTCATGCTTTGTCTCTGTCTCTCTCTCTGTCTCTCTTTCTCTCTCTTTACTTATTTTTGAGAGACAGAGAGTGACAGAGCGCAAGCAGGGGAGGAGCAGAGAGAGAGGGAGACACAGAATCCTAAGAAGATTCCAGGCTCTGAGCAAGTTGTCAGCACAGAGCCCAATGCTGGACTCGAACTCACAAACCATGAGATCATGACCTGAGCTGAAGTCGGACACTCAGTCAACTGAGATGCCCCTAAAAAATGTTTTTTTTTAATATATCATTTTGAGAAATTCTTAAAATAAACATAAGAGGGTTTTTTTTTTTTTTAAATCCATTGTTGACCATAGTGCTTGTGAAGGGTATGGTGAAGTGAACCAGAAGGTGGAACGCAGTAGTCCTGCCATTCATTTACCCAGGGAAGAGCATCAGTGTGTGCTTTGCTCTTGTTTAGCTCTACCTGTCTCTTCTGAGGGCCATGAACTAAGAACTCTGGCCAAGGTGGGAGCTCTTGAGAACAGACCCCAGGCAGGCTGTCAAGAGGAAAAGTACACTGCAGGCTGGTGCTGGGCCTTCCTCCCATTTCTCCTGCCCCCTCCAGACCTTAAACAGTGTCCTCAAAATGGGACCCAGTTTCCCAGACTCACCACTTTGCTTCTCATGGAAGATAGCATTCATTTCGCTTTTAACCAGAAAACAGTAGGGGACACCCTTATTCCCTGAAGGCATAACCCCTTCTCCTTCTCTTCTTGGATCTAAAGCTGTATTTCTAATGTAAATACCTAGCTCCGTTGTTAGAAATAAAATAATCAGGTATTTGGGGAGTCACCAGTTGGAGATGGGGAGTAGAGGGTGCAGAGTAAGGATTTTCTAACCCCCACTCCTCCTCCATCTGCCTCCTCTTCTTTCTCACAAAAGAACAAGAATTTGGTGTTCTTTGTCCTTGACTGTAGATCAACACTGTAAAACATCGCCACCTTCAGTTAAAACTCGTATGTGTCTGCACTTTGCAAAACCACACTGAGCTTCCTAACACTTTCCAGATACCACCCAGAGCAAGCTCTCCCTGGTTTCAGTGCTTCTCTGCCTGTGAGCCTCTTCACTGCCCCCTTGACATGCATCTCTGTCTCTCTCCAGTTTAGCACAGGAAGGGAAAGAAAGGAGGAAGAGAGCCTGGAAAATGGGCCTGGAGTGAATACAAGACTTTATACACTCACGAGGTTTTGCTAATGGCAAAGTGAAGGTCAGCATACTTTTGAGATGACAGAGTAACTCTGAAACCATGTACTTTCTTCAGACCCACCAACTGCTATTCTGAAACGTAAACTGTACTTTTGAAGCTCAAAGTTTTAAAGCTGTCAAAATACTGAGTGATTTCATGATCGAACGTGCCTCTTTGTGAAGTATCTTTCCTACCTACTATAGTAAGGGCTTGAGTATTAAATGAGTTTCCACAGAACAAAGCAATGGGTAGAGGTAGGGCAAAAAGTTACATGAGCAACTCCTGACTGTTCTGGGAAGGGCTGGAAATAATGAAACATGAAACTGACACTTTCAACAGCTGCTTGATACCAACAACCACTGAAAGTCAGAACTTTAGAACCAAATCAGTGAATCTTTTCCGTTAGTATTTTAATGTCTTAACATGAATAAATCTTGGGTTGATATTTTTATAATAATGACGTGCTCTGTATTTCCCTCTTCAAACTCACAATACCCTCAATAAAGGGCTTATGGCATCAATGAAAGAGATGAACAAGCAACTCCATGAGAACATTCCAGAAATAACTATTCCTTACATCTGTGCTCCTCAGTATAAATGGCTCTACATAATTTTCCAAATGCAGAGTTAACTCCACACTTGTTTTGGATCAGGTTACAGCCTAGACTCCAAGGATGGTGTGGAAGAGCACTCAGTCTACCCTCAGACTCCAGACGCCATCTTCTTCTCGTCATGAAATGGTATAATCACCTGTCACCACTCCTTACAGAGCGTGAGGCTCCCAATAAGTGGGCCCACAGCAGATTTCAGTTTACTGTGGGTTAAGGAAACTCTTGACTCTAATAGTGACACACCTCCAGTATTTGAAAATGTCCCTCCCTTAAGTGTAAAAACAGAAGGAAGTGGAATGTTGGCAAACTTAGCAGGTATGTCCTTGAAGGTCCTTAGAATTCCAGTAGCTGTCGATGTAAAGCACATTGTTAAGTCCATTTTAATGCAGTTACAAGTAAAGCTGACCATTTTGCTTTTCATGGAAAACAGAATTTATTTAACTTTTAACAGCAAATACTAGGGGAACACTATTTCATCCTAACCATTTCTTTCTCTTGTTGATGTCCAAAGCCAATTTTCTAGTATGGACAGATAACTCCATATTTAGAAGTAAAATAAATAGGCATCTGGGGAGCCAGCATTGACGTTCAGTCTTGAAAATTGGATCCACCGTTGCAATAGCAAACTGTACATTATCTTCCTAAGAAAATACTAATTTATCAGTCCCAAGAGTCAAAGAATTGTTCTGTGTCAGCAATCAGCTTAGCCTCATAATTATAAATTTGTAAGGATCTGTTGAAAGACATGGATCCAGAAGAATTATAGTGTTTCAGAGTGAGTCACTTAGAATAGAGAGCCCTGTTATTTGTAGACATTCCATATAGTCATAGAAATTTAGAGATGGATCACGTCTTAGCAATCATATAGTCTAACCCTTCTATTTTACACATGAAGAAATCAGGGCTTGGAACTTGTCATAGGAAATATATGAAAAGATTTCCATATGCAGCACATCTTCGAAATGGCTATCTTCAATTCATCACTAACACTGCCTTTGAAATGTTCAACATGGTGTTTCCAAAACGTGGCAAGAGTGACTCATTGCTGAAAGACTCCTCTTTGTGTACTATACTTTGCACCTTTAGTCTAGCATGTTCCTTTCTTCCTTTCCTCCCTTCCCCCTCCATTCATTCATTCATTCATTCATTCATTCATTCAAAAGAGAACCCCCTGAGCCCCAATCTCTGTGAGATGCTATGCTAGATGATGGCCAGTTAGAAACACAAGGAGGTTCATGAGCAACCTTGCCTTAGAGGAACTTTTTTTGAGACAGACGGTGAGACCAGTGAATGTGTGGATAGTTGCAAAAGAGCTTCATAAATACCCAACTCTGGGTGTGGGCATGTGTATCTCAGGGTGCTGAGAAGCAAGGAGCAACAATTTCCTGGGAGAGTCTGCGGAAGTGCACCATGGACATAACCCCTAGGAAAGTCTTGTCAGATGAGCCTTGTGTCAGACAGAGGGCAGTGAGGGCATTGCTGGAGAGGAGGAACTTGCCCAAAGGCAGGAGCACTGAAGGAGGAACATGGTGTATCCAGAAATGGGGAGTTTAGCAATGGCAGGACAGGAGGAATTTAGTGATGTGGGAAGATGAATGCTTAGATGAGAAGATAAATTAGAAAATAAATACAGAGGCACCTGGGTGGCTCAGTTGGTCGATTTCAGCTCAGGTCATGATCTCAGGGTTTGCAGGTTCGAGCCCCCATATCAGGCTCTCTGCTGTCAACACAGAGCCAACTTTAGATCTTCTGTCTCCATCTCTCTCTGTCCCTCCCCTGCTCATGCCCTCTCTCTCAAAAATAAACACTGAAAAAAAAAAAAAAAGGAAAAAAAAGTAGGCATACCTCTTTTTTTTTTATTTTTATTTATTTCTAGGAGAGAGAGAGAGACAGCGTGAACAGAGGAGGGTCAGAGAGAGAGGGAGACACAGACTCTGAAACAGGCTCCAGGCTCTGAGCTGGCAGTCAGCACAGAGCCCGACGTGGGGCTCGAACCCACGAACCGCGAGATCATGACCTAAGCGAAAGTCGGACGCCCAACCGACTAAGCCACCCAGGCGCCCCTGGCATACCTCTTTTTATTGCACTTCCTTTTTCTTGGTCTTGTCAAATACTGCATTTTTTTTTATATATATAAGTTGAGTGTCTGTGGCAGTGCTGTGTCAAGCAAGTCTCTCTGTGCCATTTTTCCAACAGCGTTTGCTCACTTTGTATCCATGTCACATTTTGGCAATTCTCACAGTTTTTCAATTTTTTTCATTCTTATTATGTTCATTATGTTGATCTATGATCAGTGATCTTTGATGTTACTCCTGCACTTGTTTTTAACGTGCCACAAGCCATGGCCATATCAGATGGTAAGCCTAATTGTGTAAATGTGCCGTGTGTTCTGACTGGTACATCGACCGTCCATTTTCCCATCTCTCTCCCTCTCCTTGGGCCTCCCTATTCCCTGAGACCTTCTAATTTTGGAATTCAGCCAATTAAGAATCCTACAAGGACCTCTAAGTGTTCGCATGAAAGGAAGAGTTGCAGGTCTCTACTTCAAATCAAAGCTAGAAATGATTATGACTTCAGTCATCTGTGGAGTTTAAGGTACAAAACAGATGAACAAAAGGGAAGGGAAGCAAAAATAATATAAAAACAGAGGGCTGTGGTGGGGGATGAGTTAAACGGGCAAGGGGCATTAAGGAGGACACTTGTTGGGATGAGCACTTGGTGTTACACATAGGGGATGAATCACTGGATTCTACTCCTGAAATCATTATCGCACTATATGCTAAGTCACTTGGATGTAAATTAAAAATAAAAAATAAAAATAAAAAAGCTAGAGGGGCATCTGAGTGTCTCAGTCGGTTGAGCATTCAACTTCGGCTCCAGTCATGATCTCACAGTTCAAGGGTTGGAGCCCCGTGTCGGGCTCTATGCTGACAGCTAGGAGCCTGGAGCCTGTTTCAGATTCTGTGTCTCCTTCTCTCTCTGCCCCTCCCCCATTTGCACTCTGTCTCTCTCTGTCTCTTAAAAATAAGTAACTGTAAAAAACAATTTTAAATAAAAAAGCTAGAAATGATTAAGCTTGTTGAGAAAGGCATGATCAAAAGCCAGGATAGGCTGAAAGCTACGCTTCTTGAACCAAACGGCAGCTAGTTGTGAAGGCAAAGTAAAAATTCTTGAAGGAAATTTAAAGTGCGGCTCTAGTGAACACACAAAAAATTAGAAAGGAAAACAGCCTTCTTGCTGATATGGAGAGAGTTTTAGTGGTCCCCTCAGAAGATTAAACCAGCCACAACATCTCCTTAAGCCAAAGCATCAACCAGAGCAAGGCTCTAACTCTCTTCAATATGTGGAGGCCAAGAGAGGTGGGGAAGTTGCAGAAGAAAAGTTTGAAGCTAGCAGACATTGGTTCATGAAGTTTAAGGAAAGAAGCTTTATGTCCCATAAAAGTGCCAGAGGGAAGCAACACATGCTTACATAGAAGATACAGCAAGTTTTCCAGAAGATCTAGCTGGGATCATTCATGAAGGCAGCTACACTAAACATCAGATTTTTCAATATAGATGAAAGAGCCCTCTACTGGAAGAGGAAGTCCTCTAGGACTTTCAAAGCTAAAGAGGAGAAGTCAGTGCTTGCCTTGAAGGGACAGGTGACTTTTTTATTAGGGGCGATCATAGCTGGTAACTTTAGGTTGAAGCCAGTGTTCATTTGCCATTCTGAAAAGCCCAGGGCCCTTGAGAATTCTGCTACATCTACCCTGCTTGTGCTCTGCAAATGAAACAACACAGCCTGAATAACAGCACATCTGTTTATGGCATGGTTTACTGAATTTTATAAGCCCGCTGCTGAGACCTACTGCCCAGAAAAAAAGATTCCTTTGAAAATATGACTGCTCGTTGACAATGCGCCTGGTCACCTAAGAGGTCTGATGGAGAAGTAAATGACAGGAATGTTGCTTTCGTACCTACCAGTGGAGCATTCCTTCTGTAGCCTGTGGATCAAGGAGTCATTTCAACTTTAAGTCTTGTTATCATCGAAAAAATATATTTTGAAAGTCTGTAGCTTCCATAGATGGTTTTTCCGCTGATGGCTCTGGGCAAAGTAGATTGAAAACCTTCTGGAAAGGATTCCCCAGCCTCAATGCCATTAAGAATAGCTGTGATTCATGGGAAGAGGTCAAATATCAACATTCACAGGAATGGAGGAAGTTGACGTCCACCCTCACGGATGACCATCAGGGATTCTAGACTTCAGTGGACAACATCACTGCAAGTGTGGAAACAGCAGGAGAGCTAGCATTAGAAGTGGATCCTAAAGGGGCGCCTGGGTGGCTTAGTTGGTTAAGCGTCCGACTTTCGCTTAGGTCATGATCTCGCGGTTCGTGGGTTCGAGCCCCGCGTCGGGCTCTGTGCTGACTGCCAGCTCAGAGCCTGGAGCCTGTTTCAGAGTCTGTGACTCCCTCTCTCTGTGACCCTCCCCTGCTCATGCTGTCTCTCTCTCTCTCCTAGAAATAAATAAAAAATATTAAAAAAAAAAAAAGTGGATCCTAAAGATGGAACAGAATTGCTGCAATCTCATGATAAAACTTGAATGGGTGAGGAGTGTTTCTTACAGAGGACCAGAGAAAGTGGTTTCTTGAAATTGAATATACTACTGGGGAAGATGCTGTGGAGATTATTCAACTACAGCAAAGAATTCAGAACATGACATACACTTAGTTGACCAAACAGTGGTAGGGTTTGAGAGAATTGTGTCCAATTTTGAAAGAAACTCAGCCATTGTGTAAATGGTATCAAATGGCATTACGTGCTACAGAGAAACCCTTAGTGAGTCTGTCGATGTGACCAACTTCATTGTTGTCTTACTTGAAGGAAGTCCCAAATCTGATCAGTCAACAGCCATCAGCATCGAAGCAAGACCCTCCTCTAGCAGGAAGATGATGACTGGCTGAAAGCTCAGATGATGGTTAGCACTTTGCAGCAATAAAGTATTTTTAGTTAAGGTATATACATTGTTTTTTGGACATAATGCAATTACACAATTAGTAGATTACAGTATAGGATGGACATAACCATTATATACACTGGGAAACCAAAATATTCACTTGATTGTTTTATTGAAGTATTCCCTTTATTGTTGTGGTCTGGAATGAAATCTGCAGTATCTCTGAAGTATGCCTGCATAGAAACTGCTACATCCTACGCTAAGGAATTTCCTTTCCCAGACTTTACTAATTTAAGTATTAATTCTACCATATGTGTTATATCCAAAGTCATCTTCTGTTATTTTTGCTCCACCTGTATACTACTTGTACTATATTTAACAGTTTCCTAAAATGTCTTACTTTGAAACATACCTGTTTTCAAAAGAAACTTCTCATCAGTATTGTAAATAGAAAACCACCGTCGGGCACGTGGGTGGCTCAGTCAGTTAAGTGTCTGACTCTTTTTTATTTTTTTAATTCTTTTAAAAACATTTTTATTTATTTTTGAGAGAGACAGAGTGCAAGCAGGGGAGGGGCAGAGAGAGAGGGAGACCCGGAATCCGAAGCAGCCTCCAGGATCTGAGCTGTCAGCACAGAGCCTGATGTAGGGCTGGAACTCATGAACCATGAGATCATGACCTAAACTGAAGTTGGACGCTGAATCAACAGAGCCACCCAGGTACCCCAAGCATCTGACTCTTGATTTTACCTCCGGTCATGATCTCGCAGCTCATGAGATCCAGCCCCACGTAGCAAACTGACAGTGCAGAACCTGCTTGAATTGCTCTCCTCTCCCTCTCTCTTTCTGCCTCTCCCCTATTTATTCATGTGTGCACATGCTCCCTCTCTCTCAAAATAAATAAATAAGCATTAAAATAAAAGAAAAACCAACATCAATTGCAGTAAATTCAAGTTCATCATTAAAATGAATGTGACGGGGGCACCTGGGTGCCTCGGTTGGTTAAGCGTCTGATGTCAGCTCAGGTCATGATCTCGGAGTTCATGGGTTCGAGGCCCACACCGGGCTCTGTGCTGACAGCTAACTCAGAGCCTGGAGACTGCTTCAGATTCTGTATCTCCCTGTCTCTCTGACACTCCCCTGCTCGTGCTGTCTCTCTCTCTCTCTCGCACAAATAAATAAAAATATTTTAAAAAATTTTTCTTAAATAAATAAAATGAATGTGATGAAAATAAAACATTCCTATTAAGTCTTTGCTTGTGAAAGTTTCTGAGCCTGAGACCTGCTGTCTCCTCATTTTTAAGGGAGATGGTAAGTTTTAGAGAGGAGTTAAATCCATTGTAGCACCAAACTGAGACTCCTTAAATTATGTAGAAGGAAAAAAGAAAGTTGAATGGCATAAAGCTTCCTTACTTTCTTTTTTATTTTTTAACGTTTATTTGTTTTGGGGGGAGAGAGACAGACAGAGCATGAGTCGGGGAGGAGCAAAGAGAAAGGGAAACACAATCCAAGGCAGGCTTCAGGCTCTGAGCTGTCAGCACAGAGCCCGATGTGGGACTCAAACCCACAGACTGTGAGATCATGACCTGAGCTGAAATCAGGCACTTAACCGACTGAGCCACCCAGGTGCCCCAAAGCTTCCTTATGTTCTAAGTCAGGAATATTCAGCATCGATCTTGTGTGCCATCCTAGATACTACAGGGATATGCATGCTACAGAGGGGGAAGTGTCATAGGCAATACAGGGCCATCTGAGGATTTTGAGCTAAGAAGTGACAAAATCAGACCTACATGAAGAGAGATAACTCAGGACTGCCAAGGGAGACCAGAGAAGTAGCTAGAACTTTGCAGTGCAAGGGTCCCAGTGTGGACCAGTCAATGTAACAGGATGGAAAAGAGGGACCAGATTTGAGAGAAATTTGGGATCGGGCCACATGCAGAGTTGGTGCCTGGAGGGAAGGGACACACAGGTCAACAGAAGAGAAGGGCCAGCAATGCTTTGCAGATAGATGGCTTGAGAGACTGCACGAGTGGTCACATGACCCAGGCCAGGTTTACAGGTAGATGTGTGTGCCGGATGAGAAGGAGAAAGGGAGGAGGGCGAGTAAGGGAGGAGGGAGTAAGACCCTGGCTTTGGAACCTCTACCTGTGACAAGTATGCACCCATCCAAGGCTCACATGAAATGCTTGTGGCAGAAATGCGACACGTGAATGGCAGGCAATGGAAGCCATCTTGCTGGACCTTAGAGACAGCTCCAGTGCCAGTTAGATCGGAAGAGATCACTGTGGTCTCTAAATCAGCCTCAAAAACATTTGCACTTACCTACCAACCATTTTAGAAAATTTGTGACATAATCAGGTAGACAGGTTTAAGGTGTATTAGGCATGTTTACTTTCATAACATGTTAAAAATGAATCCATGCAACCAAGAAGTCATTAAAAACCTAGTTCTGTAAAGCAGTTTCCTGAGAGCTTTGAGCCAGAGAGATAAATTAGACACAGACCCTGTTTGCATAGAGCTTGTAAAGATCTAATAAGAAAGAGATAAAATTTTCAGGGATTTAAAGCTTAACATATGAAGGCTTTATTCATGATTTCCAGAAAACAAGGTTAGCCTCAAAATCTTCCTACTTTCCTACTTACTATAGTTAGTCTGAACTTTGTTTCCATGTGTTTTAAGAAACTGATTATGGTGTTGGGGTAGAACAATGGTATAAATGAAATTTGGAGTAGACTTAACAGAATTCTAAGTTAAAATCTTTTCAATCATTAGTAGCCCTTTTTCTTATGTTGTGCTTAAAATGCTCATTTTCCCAGCTTAGGAGAAATAATACTAAGTTTTGACTTATGTATAGCATAAAATCTTCCTTCTTTCTTAGATGAATATGCATAGTAATAAATTAAAGCATTCTCATGAGAATCTCTTAAATCAGTTTTATGTAACTGGGATTTGTTTGTTTGTTTGTTTTTTTCCTGGTCATCAAGACACAGATTAGAAAGCATAGATTTCACCCTCTCAGCCTAAAAGAGAGTCAGAGGTTTGAATGAGAGGAAGGACAACAAGCCTAATGTTGATGCCCCTTCTTCAGTTTCTAGACCCTTCTGTGGAAAGAAGTGTTTTTATAAGACTCAGACAGAATTCATTTCCATAGAGCGTTCTTAATGGCTCCTGTCAGTACAAAACAGCTGGGAAACATATGGTATCCATTTCCCTGTATCACTTGGAAAAAATTTCACATGTAAATAAAGCCAACATAAAAGAGTAGCCCTTTGAACCCACGACCTTATGCAATACATAAATATATTGGTACAATGCACTCATTGTATTGGTCCACTAAGTTATGTGACTTAAAAAATTTTTTATCACATCCTGAGATGCACGTTTTGAAGAAGTTTCAAAGGAATCAAGGTAATTGGCAAAATATTAGCAAATACCATACCTAATAATAAGTATACATCTCCAAAATGTCAAGGGTTACACACACACACACACACACACACACGCCTGCGCACACACCCCCTGTATTTTAAGCTTTGCAGAAAATTTGATGGATAAAATTAAGACATATTTACACATTATAAACTCTTTGTCCACTATTTGTCTGCTGTTTTAAATAAGTAACCATGTGTGCTTGAAAGGAAGAGAGAAAAGCTTGGCAGAAATTTCTGGCAGACAATTCTTCATTGCTTCTCATTTTTAGGGAAAAATGGACCTATAAAAGATAGGAAACCTTTTTAAATTTATAATAGACCAACTGGAATTTGTCTTTGCCTTTGCATATTTACTTTTCATAAATAACTTTAGGAAATCCAGCTCTTATTGGCGATTATCACTCCTTGGAGTTTATTAACGGGGCTTTTGTCCCCTGTGATATTAAGCTGTAAATCCCTCAGAAGGATGCGCTTCGGGCATTTAAAAGGAGATTTAATGCATTGCGCAAAGTGAGATTCAAATTCAAATACTCGCATTTGTTAATTGTGTGCTCTGTGCCAAGTACTGTGTACAGCTTAAACCGGAGCCAACAAACGGGAAGAGACGCTGCAGCTTAACAGCATCTAGATACCTCCCTTCCCTTCTGGACCATTCCTTGTTAATACCTGTCTCTTACTGGACAGAATCCAGGCCTGTCTCCACAGCTCATAGTATTGTCTTCTTATATGTTAAAGGTCTCAGAGCCATAATTTCACATGGTGCAGACCTTCTGAAACCCTACGGGAAATTACGCTCTTTTGGAGGGAAGAACCCATCCACCAACAATTACATTGCATTCAGGCTCCAGACACTTACTCTCACCTCCTTAACTTGCTTCCAGAACTTCTCTGAATCCTTTAAGATACATCCCAGTAAGAGCAAGAATGACCAGTGATCTAAATTTGGGGAGCATTTTATGACTTCTCTGCCACTTTCTCTCGAGAATTAGTGGGAGCCGGAGACTGTCGTAGAAGTTACAGACCTGAATGCACCCCATCTCCTTAATTCTTTGGTTGTGCCCAGTAGCAAAGAGCAGACACAGGCACAAGCTTTGGGATTAAATACTTCCCACCCGTGGTTGTTCCAGAAGAAGAGAGATAGAGCGGAGAGGCTCCTAGTTGGAAGGCATGTCCTGAAATCTACCCCCTTCAGAGGGGGATGGTGTAAATGTAATGGAAGGAGAGGAGGAGGAGTCCATAAATCAGTGACCTACAAGTTTGCAAAAGCCAGGTCAGCTGTCTAGTCAGGGGAGTGCCCCAGAGAGGAGGCAGGATCATCACGATGGAGAAGACTAGTGTTCTGTCACCCTGTACCACGAGAAGTCACAGGGTTGCCTTTCACAAGGCTTACTAGGAGAGACAGTGCTCTTATCTTTAACGCCCAGACCCATTGCTGTTTCATTGTATGCTCCATCTCAACCAGACACTCACTCAAAGGCAAACCATGCACCCTTTATCTGAGCTTTGCAGAGAAATGAGAAGGAAAAAACACAAAACAAAACCACTAACCCACACATCTCACTCTCCCTTTGCATCTTCCTCTCCTCCTGATTCTTCCCAGCTTTGCCAACAATGAAGGGGAGCGTTGAACTTTCCTGTATGTTCCATTATAAAGTATGAATACATTATGTTGCTGTGTGCGTATGTCAGAAAGCACTGTGAAATTCCCTGAACGCTGGTTCGCTGGAATACTCATCTGTGGCAGAGAATCACCCAGTAGGGCACTGTTTGAGTTTGTCCAATATTAAATAATTTACCCCTTCTTTATATGAGACCTCTTAAGCTTTAAGGATATACACGTGTGTGCACACACACGTATGTGCCAATGTGCACGTCCATCCCTTCTCTCCCTAAACTAATTTGCAAGTCCATTTAACGCAGAGGATCCTTTCTCTAGTTCTGTTCCTCAAGGTGGTGACGAGTCTCATAATACTTCCAAAGAGGTATAGCCGTCCAGGGAATGAACCTAAAAGTCTGTCAGGGTTTGTTGTTGTTTTGGCTGTCTCCTTTTACCGTACTTACTACTTGAATTAATTTTGAGCCAATATGCCATCACTTCTGTCACTCGCTGTTTTCTAGGGGTAAGTATGAACCGTTTGTTTTGTGATATCTTGTGTTTGGTTTTCATTCACTCTTAGTTGTCCCCTTAGACAGGGGCTTTCTTTGAACATGACGTGAGTGGTCCACATCTGCCTGCACGGCCCAGATATCTTCAGTGTTTCCGTTTAATACTCTCCTCTTTTATGTATTTCAAAACAGTTTCTAATTCGAGCTGGAATTGCAGTGTGTCGGCTCTCATTGCAAACACACAGAAGCCCACAGGCATCGCTGATGTGTACAGTAAGTTCCGTCCCG
Organism: Crocuta crocuta; assembly: GCF_008692635.1. NCBI lineage: Eukaryota > Metazoa > Chordata > Mammalia > Carnivora > Hyaenidae > Crocuta > Crocuta crocuta. The sequence continues at coordinate 966,035 of NW_027528209.1, forward strand.
TGAAGCGAGTTTCCCCGCTGAAACACCAGCCAGAGACTCTGGACAACAATGAAAGTGATGACCAAAAGAACCAGAAGGTGGAGTACCAGAAAGGGAGTGATTTGGAGCCAGGCACCCAGCCTGAGGAGCTCAGTCCTGGAGAAGGAGACAACGGCCCCCAAAGCGAAAGCACCGAGCCCAGCACCTTGCTGGGTGAACTGGAGCATTATGACCTTGACATGGATGAGATTCTGGATGTGCCTTACATTAAATCCAGTCAACAGCTGGCCCCTTTTCCCAAGGTGACTTCAGATAAGAGAATTCTGGGTTTGTGCACGACCATCAATGGCCTTTCTGGCAAAGCCTGCTCTACCGGAAGTGCCGAGAGCTCACCTTCCACCATGACGCCATTCTGTGTCCTTTCTCCCGTGAAAAGCCCTCACTTGAGAAAAGCACCGTCCGTTATCCGTGACCCGCAAAAGCTTTCTGCCGCAGAATCTGAGAGCTCACCGTCTCTGGTGAAGTGTGGCTCTGCATATGAGCCCGAAAACCAGAGCAAGGATTTCCTCAACACGACCTTTAGTGATCCTCATAGTCGAAAACGCGAGAAGGCAACGCCAGACTGCCAGCTCAGGGACTTCCATCTGCAGTCCTCTGCCACGGAACCCAAATTGGAAGAGCACATTGGGGGTGTGAACTGGACCAGCTCCCAAGGCCCAGAAGAAAGGAGTGAGTATCTGAAAAAAGGGAAAAGCATCTTGAACATCGTTAAAGAAGGACAGATATCTCTCCTGGTGAGTATGATCTAATTCAGTAACCTAGAGACTCCAGTTTTATCAGCTTCACTCATGAGTAATAGAATGATGACCATTTGTTCCCATTCTAGCTTAATCTTTACTCGTAGCTTTAGTTTGATGAGATGCCTTTTGAAGTTTAAAATCCACCTTTGGGTTAGTACAGGGGGAACATAAACAGCTACAGAGGGAGCATTATTCCTCTTTAACTTGGCAGGACTTTGACTAGAATAGGACACATAATCTAAAACAAAAACACAACAAGTCCAGTGCTTGCTTTAACGTGACTCTTAATGTCTTTCTTTTCCCTTTCCAAATGGTGCCCAATGTTCCCACTCATGTACTTGTGGGGGCGTGTGTTCCTTGTTGCTGGTGGACCTGCCAGATCCATGAACAGAGGGTCTTCTGTTTTACCCTGATCATTATTCAGAAGAGTTGGACCAGGATGTCTAAGAGCATTTGCAGATAGAGGCTTACCCTAGAGCTTGGTTGCCCTCTGACCTATTTGGGGCTTTTATTCAGTCCCAGCGTGGCATGTCTAGAGAGCGTGAAGAAGCTTTTCCAAAAGGTCTGGTCACGGAGTTAACGTGATGTGAGGAAAGTCTATTCTGCCTCGTCTCTGAGAGAGCTCGGCCGAAATCACACTCCATCTGCCTGCATTGTTCTTTTCTGGCTTCCAGACTTGGATCGAACAGTAGCAAGCCTGGGCTGATACCATGATGTTAATTAAAGTCTCACTCAAGAAAATCATCACATCTTGGCAGTGCCATTCCACTCAGGGTAAAGCTCTACAGGGATAAGTACAATGTGCTTGGTCCATTATCCCAAATCTTACTGTTATAGGATGATAGGATTGAACAGTTTTACTAAATAAAGAAATACAAACTTTTTTTCTGCTGAAAATAGCTTTCCCATTTCTCCTGGCTCTTCCTCTCTATTTCTCTCTTGTTCATTTCTGCCTTTTGTCCATCCCATGTTTTCACATTTCCCAAGTGATAACACCTCTCGATTCACCCAACAGCCTCTATCGACCATGGAACTAATACAGGGAACTAAGTTTTACTACAGGTGAGAAAACCAAAGTCCAGGTAGCCTCCAGATGCCCCCGGAGTCTCTCTGGGGCGAAAGTGTCTAGAAGTGTCTAGAAGAACCCCGTGGTGGCACTTAGTCATGGCAGCCATCATGGAATTTGCTATCAAAGCCAATTCTCCATAGTTTAAGGCAGACCAGATGGTTGAGAGAAGTGGTTCCTTTATTCAGCAAACCTACAACAGAGAATAAAACACAGTCTGGCTGTCAGCACTTAGCAGCCGAGTGGAGTAGACAGAAAGGGAATTTGCCAATTACCATAAATGTCAGTGCAGTTGTTTAGAAAGCCAGCTTGGAGCCTCGGAGATCTTGCTGACCTATCCCAGTCACCATGTCTCCCATGAAGATAAGTCTCTTGAGAACTCATGTTCTCAAGGAAAGTATAGCAAACTCTGTACTGGACAGTCATCAGAACTGATGGTAAGGAATTCTGACCTATGACACCCCCAGGATTGCCACCAAAGTTTCTGGAAGCTCATGTCTTCTTCCCAGTGTCCACAGCAGAACCTCCACAGTACCTCATTCTGATTATGGACTTAAGCATTCTACTCTTAACTGTTTGTACAGCCACACCTCGCTGCTGACAACCTAGACAAAATTCATGATGAAAGCGGCAACAATCTCTTACACGTGGCCGCATCGCAGGGACACGCGGAATGTCTGCAGCATCTCACGTCTTTGATGGGAGAGGACTGCCTCAGTGAGCGGAATGTGGAGAGATTGACTCCAGCGGGCTTGGCCATCAAGGTGATCAGTTGGGGGCTGCACCCTCCACAGCTAACAGTTGGGTTGTTGGGGTTTTTTGTTGTTGTTTTTTAGGGCTTATTTTCATTAATGTTGAGAAAGATACAAAGCGGGGGAGGGGCAGAGAGAGAAGGAGACAGAATCCCAAGCAGGCTGCACACTGTCAGCGCAAAGCCCGACATGGGGCTCAAACCCACACACTGTGAGAGCATGATCCATGACCCGAGCCAAAATCAGAGTTGGATGCTTAACTGACTGAACCACCCAGGTGACCCCAATCCCATGACTGCTGTTGTAAGATTCCTAGTGAGCCAACTTGGAAAGATGAGTATAGGGAAAGAGGAGCGCAGTATACCAAGCAAATGGCAAATGAGCATACGACATTTAAGATAGTAATCATTTCAGTTACTAACTGCTTTGAGATTTGGAGACTACATTCCAACTTATGGTGCAATGAGGGTAAGCTTCGAGTCAGCTAATAAAGAGGACGTAAAATGTTCTAGTGCAGTCCTCAGAACTTTTGTTATTGCTGGTGACGGCAACTCAGAGTCTGAACCACACCTGGGTTTATCTGAGACAGTTTCATTTTTTTCCTAATGTGAATATAATGAGCGAGACAAATGAGGAAAAGGTGTATTTTAAGGAATGATAGCTCTCAGGAGTATTTCAGATACTAAAGCAGGCTTCTAATGGATCACATCTGAAGTTGAAATGTCTTCAGGACCCAGAGTTGTTCAGAGGGTCAGTGCGGAGTTTGAGTCTAGCTCTTGGCTAAGCGCTGTATGCTCTCAGTCAAAAACCACACAGATTAATGCCAAGTGAGAAAGAGTTAAAACCTAGACATTGTGAGTCAGGGAAACATGGTCTTTTATAGCACTGCACGTAAGTGCCTCTGTAAAATATAACACATCACTAGAAGGTTAGCTATTAAACTAAAATTACTTGTAAGATCTTTGGCAGATAAATGTAGAATTCAGTCATATTTATGAAGAAGCCATAAGTGAAGTTCAGGGAAATATAATACAGCTTGTGCTTCTACGTATGTGTTTTGCTAGTTATGTCTTCTAAAAACTGAATGATCATAATTTTTAGAAATGGAATTATTTTTGAAATTTACTAGGGGAACTTTCTAGTTAAAGAAACCTATTTGTGAATTCACTGAAGAACATGTTACATTTTAAAAACAAGTGGTTGCTGGCCTACCCCTCATATATTTTTTAAGCAATCTGAACTTTTGCATCTTTAATTTGTTTACCATGCAGTAAAGTTTTACGTATTAAAAGTTGCTTTCTGTTTTATTTAATTTTACTCAGTGATAATGTACCATTGCAAAGATAGTATAGAAAATAATATTTTTTTATAAAATAAGTAATCTACGACCCTGGTAGATACCGCTTTCCTTTAGTGAATGTTGCTCTGTCACATTAAGAGTGGTACTACAGGCAGCCCTCATGAAGAAAGAGAAATTAGATGGGAAGTCAAGGTGCACAGTAGTTGAGTTCGACAATGTGTCGAACTGTCGAACTAGGTGGTACTATGTTAGATGATGGCAGTACAACTTTGAATGAGACATAGTCCCTTATCTTAAAGAGCTGATAGCCTGATAGATAAGGCAGGTAAATTACCAGAAATTCAAGTGCAGGGTGGCAAATTCAGGATCTAGTCCTAAATCCGACTCCTATGAGAAGGCAGGAGTTGGGTCTGGTCATCAATGGACATGGGTCAGTGATGAATAGAATATTCATGCAATGCCAATAAATGTTGACATTTGCCTTGCTGTTTTAGTGTTTAGAAAATACAGTTCTCATTAGTTTTTCTAGCTAATGTTAGTTTATGGAGGATATCTTAGCTGCATAGTTGGCAGAGAAAGGGTTTTTTTTCTTTGTTTATATCTCCTCATGCTTGTTTTCATAGATTAAGAGTCTTCAGAGTAGGACAGTACATAAGAAACTTGGTGGTCATTAAGCCACCCGGGTATAAACTCCTTCTACGGTATCCATGTTGTTAATTCATTCTTCGTAAACTCCTCTAGTCAACAAATGCTATCACATAATCGGCATGGAAGTTTAAACTGCAGTGCATTTGGGGACGTCTGGCTGGCTCAATTGGAAGAGTGTGCAACTCTTGATCTTGGAGTTGAGTTCAAGCCCCATGTTGGGGGTAGAGATTACTGAATAAGAAGAATAAGAGTAAGAGTAAGGATAAGGGTAGGGATAGGGAGAGGGATGGGGGTAAGGATAAGGATAAGAATAAAAGAATAAGATTAAGAATAAAATGGCAGTGCATTTTGTTTCTTTGTTTTAATGAAGAACACATATCAAACCCATAAGACTCAAAAGCCCTTCTGGAAACGGGGTCTCAGACTTTTCATATTTTTACTTACAGGCAAATGATATGAGAAAGGGAAATCTTCTGTTTCTTCATTTAATGTAGAATTTACAAACGCAGTATATACAAATCTTTTGTAAGTGCCACCCCCTTTGGAAATTGGTCCTGACACAAATCCTGCCTCAGTCCATTCAGTGTAATTTGATAGGAGTTGGTGAAGTCAAGGGAGTTATAAGAAGTCATCACTCTTCTGTTTTAGGACCTTGTTTTGAACACCAGTGACCAGCCGCTGGTGTTTCAGCTCATTAAACATAGTTCTGAGAGCCCTGCTGTTATGAAAGACAACAAACTCGGTACAAATGGCAAAAGTAGCCGAGATAATATGCCTGGACGGACAGGAAACAGAGTCAGAGGAAGGGTATCAAATTAAAAGATTACCTGAAGAAAGGGGCTTTGAAGGCTTATGAATGCCTCTCCCCTCCACTTAAACTCCTTACATGGAACATAATAAATTCTTACCAGAATTTATTGAGAGTTTTCTGAGGGAACCCAACACTAAATACTGTGGCACTTTAGCACATTACTGAGTGCCCTTGAGGAACAGTTCGACAAAATGACAGGAAAGAAAGATTTCTATAAGGTGAGGGCACTGTGTTTCTCACATGGGGCCAACACGATACATTATTTTAGGTGCTAAACAGACATGGAATGAAATAACCTTAATTTCTTTTTCATTTCTCATTCATCCTTTGTGATCAAGCTCAAAGACACCATGTTGGTCTGGTGAGAAAATGACTCCAAAGACATAATCTACTGACACTTTTTTTTAAAATTTTTTAAATGTTTTTTATTTATTTCTGAGAGAGAGAGACAGCGTGAGCAGGGGAGGGTCAGAGAGGGAGATACAGAATCTGAAGCAGCCTCCAGGCTCTGAACTAGCTGTCAGCACAGAGCCCGATGCAGGGCTCAAACCCATGAACCGTGAGATCATGACCTGAGCTGAAGTTGGACGCTTAACCGACTGAGCCACCCAGACGCCCCTGACACTCCTTTTTAACGTCCAGGGAGTGACCCCAGTCTCAGAGACTTCCACAGGCAACAGTCTCCTGTCAGAATGTGATAACATTTTTGTTTGTTTGTTTTCTTGGTATTTCTATTTATGGCAAGTCATGCATTCAAAACTGCAATCTATTTCCTTCCACCTTTGTATCAGCATTTTATCACTTAATACATTTATTTCAATGGCACCTTCTGGAGTAACTAGACCTAACAGACAGCTAACAGAACATTCTACCCAGCAACAGAAGAGTGTGCATTCTCCCCAAGTACATGTGGGACATTCTCCAGAATAGATCATATGTGTGGCTGTAGAACAGGTCTCAGTAAATTAGAAAGGCTTGGAGTCATGCAAAGTATGCCCTTTTAACCATAGTGAAATGCAGTTAGAAGTCAGTAACAGAAGGAAATGTGGGATATTCACAAGTGTCTGGAATTAATAGAATAATTAATAATCACATATCCAGAAAAATCACTCCAGAATAATGACTTATCAAAGAAGAAAGTACAAGAGATGCTGGAAAATATTTGAAAATGCAATCTATTAAGCAATATACTATGCAGCTAAAGCAATGCTGAGAACAAAATATATAAGTGTAAATGCCAGCATTAAAAAAAGAAAAGGGAAAAGACCTAAAGTAATTGCTTAGAGGCACCTGGGTAGCTCAGTTGGTTAAGCATCCAATTCTTGATTTTGGCTCAGGTCATGATCTTGCCGTCATGAGATCAAGCCCCAGGTCAGGCTTTGTGCTGGGTGTGGAGCCTGCTTCAGATCCTCTGTCTCCCCCTTTCTCTGCCCCTCCCCCCACCCAAGTTGTTTAACAATAAACAAACAAATAAATAAATAAATAAATAAATAATAAAGCTAATACCTTAGTCTTCTACCTTAGGAAACCTGAAAAATAAAAGCCAACTCCAAAGCAAGCAGAAGGAAAGAAACTTAAAAATTCAAGCAGAAATAAATGGAACAGAGAATAGAAAAAAAAAAAATAGAGAAAGTCAACAAAACCAATTCTGGTTCCATGAAAGGATTTTTTAAAACATTAGTTAGCTTTTGGTTAGACTAAGAAAAAAGACACAAGACTCAAGCCATTCAAATCAGAAATGTTGCCTTATACTTCCGTGTTCTGTGTAAATACCAGCTGCTGTGAACGGTCTTGCCTAGCAGATGCTCACCACGATTCTCCTTCCTTTCTTCATCCAGAAGGAATGGAGCACATTGTGTCAGTGGTTTGTTGGGTTTTTATTAATCCTCGTAGGGACCAGGTGGCTTCCTCAAAGCGTGCAGTGTGAAGAACATGTCTAATGAAGGATCCATACACAAGAGGATGATGAGTGGGGTACAGGGAGCCCAGGGGGAAAGGCGCAGGGTCCTGGGGCAAGGGCAGAGCACTGCTCCCATCTGGCAGCCTTGGGTGCCAGCAAGACAGGGCTGACTGGGAGCACTGGCTGATTTTTGACCTTTGACTGGTAGAGGGATGCAGCAGCCAGTGGTGACCCCATGGGGGTTGGGGAAGCCAGGAACAGATGGGACCTCAAACTCACTCTTTTTTTTTTTTTTTAAATGTTTATTTATTTTTGAGACAGAAACAGAGCATGAGTTGGGGAGGGGCAGAGAGAGAGGGAGACACAGAATCTGAAGCAGGCTCCAGGCTCTGAGCTGTCAGCACAGAGCCTGATGCAGGGCTCGAACCCACGAACTGTGAGATCATGACCTGAGCCAAAGTTGGACGCTTCACCGACTGAGCCACCCAGGTGCCCCACGCTCACTCTCCTTTTGTGGTGTCCCGCGACCACTCTCCATCAGCCAAACCTGGGGACAAGGGAGATGGCCCATACAGATCAACCTCCTCCGGCAGCAAGGAGGGCAGTGGAGGGAGGAGACAGATCACAGGGGGCACGTGGAAGGTACTTGGCACACACCTGAACCTGCTAGATTCCCCCAGCAGAAGGATCGTCTCTGCCTGCAAACAGCTGGGACTTGACTGCTTGAAATCCCAATATCCAAATTGGTGTAGATGAATAATGAGCACATTACCTCCTGCATCTTATGTCTAGAATAGGCTTCCAGGTCTTTTCTCCTGGGCTAAGGCCCCACACTGGGCAAACCAGGAAGTTAGCTGAACATCTCATTTGTGTTATAGAGGATCTAAAAGAGCGCGCTACTAGTAAAAGGTAATAAGTGTTGTGTCCCGAGTACTCTCACATGCTTTGTCTCATCTGCTGCTCGCAGTAACTGTGTGAGCTCATTACTGCTATCCCTGCCATTTCACAGATGAGAAAATGGAGTGTCAGAGTGGAGAAGCAATTTATTCAAGGTCTTATAATTAAGTAGTGGATTAAGGATTTAAACCCATTCCCAAGTCTGGGTCCTCATGACTAGGTTATACGTGTCACAGCTGCCTTCCTGGTTTGTCTCAGCACCAGAGGAAAGAGCCAGGGTGGGGACGCAGGCACCCAAGCCTTGGATGAAGGTAGCATTTGAGCCAGTATAATAGGATTATTTTCTCTTTCTTACTTTTGGAATCCTGCCATTTCAAAGTCTCAAGGGTAAAAGCCTATTCTAACAGTTCATGAGTAAACAGATATCGGTATATTCATATAATGGAACACTTGTTAGCAATAAAAAGGAAGAAACTTTTCATGCAAGCAGCAGCATGGATGAATCTCAGAGGCATGAATGCTGAGTGATAGAAGCGAGACACAGAAGAATAAAATAAAAATCCTATCAGTGGTTGCCTGGAGCAAAGGTGAGGACCTAAGACCAGGGGTGTCCTAGAGATTGTGGGGAGGGGAGCGATGGAATTGTTCTGTATCTTGATTGGAGCAGTAGTTACAAGAGAGTATATATTTGTCAAAATTCATCAAACCACATGCTTAAAAAAGGGTAGAGTATGTTTTATAGCATGCAAAATTATACCTCAATAAAGTGATTTTAAACTAACTGATTAAATTTATGAAAATGCACTTAAGTAAAAATTTTCTGACTGCTTTTGAGTCAAAGCCACAGATCAGAAATGTAATAGGTGATCTGCTTATATTACAAATAAATTAAGGCAAATACAAGAACCAAAAGTCACGAGATTTTTTTTCCCTTGGCAAAGTTACCATCTATGAATTTTTAGGGTTTTCTTGTTGTTGTTGTTCCTTTTTGTTTGTTTTTTTGTGGGGTTTTTGTTTGTTTGGTTGGTTTTTTGAGAGAGAGTGAACATGAGCAGGGAAGAGGCAGAGAAAGAGGTTGAGAAAGAGAGACTCTCAAGCAGGCTCTGTGTTGTCAACACAGAACTTGACGTGGGGCTCGAACCTCATGCATGAGATCATGACCTGAGCCAAAATCAAGAGTTGGACACTTAACCAACTGAATTATGCAGGCGCTCCTGTGAGGTTTTCTTTCTTTTTTTTTAAGTTTATTTTATTTGTTTTTTTTTTTTTAATTTGCCTTAGAGAGAGAGAGAGACTGCATGCACACACAAACAAGAAGGGGTCGGAGAGAGAGAGAGAGGAAGAGAGAATCCCAAGCAGTCTCTGAGCTGTGAGCACAGAGCCTGACACAGGGCTCGATCCCATGAACTGTGACATCACGACATCACGACCTGAGCCGAAATCAGGAGTCGGACATCCAACCGACCGAGCCACCCAGATGCCCCTATGACTTATTTTTCAAACCTGAATTACTTTGAATTTCTTTCTTCTTTTTGTCAATCTAGAATGGTCAGTTGGAGTGTGTCCGTTGGATGGTGAGTGAAACTGAGGCCATTGCCGAACTGAGTTGTTCTAAGGATTTTCCAAGCCTTATTCATTACGCAGGTGGCTTTGGTCAGGTATGAAGAATTTCTAATAATCAGATTTATAAGCAATCATTTCATTGTCATCTTTTTAAGTGAAAAACATGTTTTAAACAATCTAAATATCTCACAATAAGATATTGGATAAATAATGAAGTTACATACATAGGATGGAATTTTATGGGAAAAAATGTTCATTATATACTATTGAAATGTATGCTATAAAACCACTCCTGTAATTTGGTACCAACTTTGAAATCTAGAAAAGGAGGAAGAGACGTAAATAATAAGATTAGAAAACAAGCTCTGCCACATGTTCATAGCTGTTATCACTCAAGGTAGAATTACAAGTGGCTTTTATCTTCTTTTTTTGTTTTTTAGTATTTTCCAAATTGTCTGCAATAAATGCATTTAACTTTCATCAAAAGGGAAGATGCTACATTTTCTCGTATCCAACAGTTAAAGGAAAAAAATCTTCAGTAAGATACTAATCAAGTAAATCTCTATTAGAGATGAGCCAACACACTAACTCGATCAGTCTCAGTTACAGCCAGTTTCTATACTAGGAAATCCCAGTATGAGTAATCTATGTACACAGATCACACTCCGGGGTATGGAGTACAAAAACTATCAGTAACTCCCTTTGAGACGGATACGTATAAATTATATTTTTAAAAAAATTGGAACCACAAAATGCCAATCTCAGTCTTAAAAAAATAAATAAAGTCAGCACTGTATTAAAATAGATTTAATCATATTTGTTTGTGGCAAAGAAAATTGCTTCTCGTACATATAACCATATCCCTTTTGGCTTCATAAACGTTCTCAGTGGCAGTAAATTGTGGTATTGTTAACAAGAGATTATGCTTTTCCGAGCATGACAATCTCAAGTTCAAGAAATACCCTTGGAGAATATGACTACAGCTTTTCTCTTTAGTGGGAGTCCATGTTAGGTGATAGTTCACATTGTACCATGGTAACTTCAATTAATATAAATTATACATATGTATGTAGGTATGAGTGTGTGTTTGTTTGTATATATGTATGTGTATATATGTAACGTATATAAATATAGCATATATATAAATATAACATACAATGCATATATAACATATACAACGTGTGTGTCTATATATGTGTGTGTGTATATATATAACACATATATATACGTTAATATGTAATGTTCACTATATGTGCCAGGCACCAAGCCATTGGAGTTTGTGTATATTATCTCACTTATTCCTTAAAATAACCCTGTTGGATCCTATTGTTTGTACTCATTCTATAGACGAGAGTCAAGGAAGAAAGTTAAGTGACTTGCCCTGGTCTTGTTCCAGTGCCCAGTAAGCAAAGATTGCATCTCAGCTCAGGCCCTCTGATTTTAGGACCAGATTCTGTTTTGTGTCTGCCTGTGTAGATAATTCCTATAGCCCATTTATAACAGCATTGATCTAACTGAGGAAGACTTTCTTACAATTCTAACACACTGTAATACACAGCTCATCGAAGAAGTGAGTACCTGGTACTAAACTTAGCAGATGAAGAAAAGAGCAGGAAGAACACTGAACATTTGTCAAAGCCACGGTCTTTGAAAGAATTACTCCATTTTCTCAGTGTCCTGCCGGTCCGAGCCTCAGTCACAGCATTCCACAAACAGCCATGATAGTTACCAAGCATTTGCTAAGGACGCCCTTGTTTCGCTTCTCCTGGCAAAGGAAACAATAGAATTTTCGAATGACCAAAAGAATGTAATCACTGATAATCTTCGTATATCACTTTCAGTACCAAACTGAATGTTCTTTATTGTCAAACTGTCTGAATAATTGTTTCGTGTCCCTGATTCCATCGGCTTATCTACAGCCTCGCAAGGAATTTTCCATACCAGTGGAAAAGGCTACCTGCGCTTCCAGTAGAGCTTGCCAAAGGGAAGGAGGAAGGGATTGCATTGCTGCTCTGAAACTCTAAGTAAATAATTGGGCCCCCGGCATTCTTTGTGTCGGGAAATGCTGCCTAGGCGTGCCAGCGTCTCTGCTCGCCTCTCACGGTGGGTTTCTCATCATTGTGAAGCTGTCGGGACCAAAAAAGAGCAAATGCCCTTTGTGGGGCTGGTTGGCTGATGGCGTGGCTAGAGGAAAATAACGGAAATCGGGGACGTAGCGGAAGAGCCACGTCAAACGTTTGCCTTGTGCTAGCATCAGCCTTCAGGTTGCTGTTGCGAACTGAGAGGCATTTTTAATGCCCCAGAGTACAGCTCTGAGCAGGGCAGCCCCGCAGCGCCCTTCGGGGAGCACTCCTCCCCAAGTGGGAAGCACCGAAGCCCCTTAGAACCGCGAATCCTCTTCCGCCCAGCAATCCCGCGCCCGCCGCAGGCACTTATGTAACAGGTAACCTGTGGAGATGCTGAACTTGGAACCGTTACAAGGCTAATATTTTCACAAGGAAGACTGTTATTCAACATTTTTTCTAATGGATTCAGCACATGCAGGTTTTTCTGCATCAGGCAGGCACTTGAGTGTGCTCTGGTTTTGTTTCTTCAGTAAATACCTCTGGAAAGGATAGTACAGAGGAAAATTCCTCCCTTGGTTTATTTTGGTTGCCCTCTGCCCCTCATATAGATTCTCAAAGAACGGGCTCTATTCGATTCCCAACTTGTGTCCTTTTTCTCGCAAAAATTACCTTAAAGACTCCAGGACCGCAGGGCAGTGGCAGTTTTTAGCGGTCTCCTGGAGTGATAGATCTTAGGACGATAGGAATTGATTTTCCTCATCTTGACACATGAAGTCTCAGAGGGTGCAATTATTCCATTGCCTGGTCGTATGGAGCAGCGCTAGCCACAGGGAGCACGGAGGTGCAAACTGCAGGGAAACTCCTGGAAAAAGCAGGGATGTCCTCCAGCCGGCCTGCTTTGCTGTCCCTGGAGAAAGACATTGCTGGCCAAACAGTAGAGACAGAATCGTCGCAAGTCAGAGCCACCAGCTGTGTCACGGGGGCTCTTTTATTTCACCACGAAGGTTCTGACGATCTGGTCCACGCTCCCTCAAAGCTCTTGTGCCCTCAGAGGGTTGGAGGCTTCAGCCCATTCTGCTCCGGTCACTGGTTCGGTGGGATCTTTGTTCCTTGGGACCCCTGTGTTTCTGAGCCTCCTCTGTAACTTTTGGTAAGAATATTCTGCTATGAAAACAACCTCCCTCATAGCACCCAGCGTGTACCAAGAGCAGCTCTGTTTACACGGGGTGCATCCTGCATTTTGTTTTATGTTTTGTGTTTATTTATTTATTTTGAGAGAGCGAGCAGGCCAGGGGCAGAGAGACGGAGAGAGAGAATTCCAAGCAGGCTTCACACTGTCGGCTTGGTGCCTGACGCAGGGTTTGAACACGCAAACCGTGAGATCATGACCTGAACAAAACCAAAAGCAGGACATGTAACAGACTGAGCCACCCAGGTGCCCCGCATTCAGCGTCTTAAATGTTGGCCCTGGTACAGATCAAAACAAAACAAAACAGAAACAAAGGGATAGGAAAATCAGGAACACTTTTTGAAAAAAAAGGAAAGACTCAGCAGTTCCTACAAACGGTCATGAACAGCATTAGGCAGGTAGATAAGGGGCTACATGTGATTGTTTTGCCACCATTGACTTTCAAAAGGCGAAATATACTGTGGACTTGATTGTTTTCACTGTCACGGGGTAGAAATAAGTAAACAACACTCAAAGTGCTGTGATTGCAGACGAAAGCGGAAGAGAAACCCCTCAGCTTCGCGGGATCACCCATCTGCTCTCCAAAGAATGATCTTTGAAACAGCGTATGTGATATGGAGTGCCATGAACCCACGGGGTGATGGGCTGTTAACCATGCTTTCTGTGACCCAAGGGGTGCAAAATGAGCGTGTCCATTACAGAATCAGGGGCCGTGGGTCAGTGAGTGGTTGCAGACACTCCTCGTCAGCAGACTGAAAGCAGAGACCCGGAGAACACTGGCACCGCATCTGAACTTAAATCCCAACTCTGCCATTTACTAGCTCGGGGTCCTTGGAGACATTTATTTTTTTAAAAAAGAAAAGATCTCTCTGTACCTCAGTTTGCTCATCTTTAACGTGGAAAAAGAACTTTCTTTGCCAGGTGGCAAAAAGCCACATGACCACCACCCATTGCTGACACATAGTAGACATTAGATAAATGTTGCTTCTTAGGATACTTGGGCTTCTTCCAGTTTCCTGTTTTATTGATCTCAATATTGTCCAGTTGACTTATTTCACCGTAAGTAAAACATATGGGAAACTTGCCAAAGAATGATTTAAGCCTCGACCTATTTAACAAATTCCCAGATACAATTTTTGGTCACATTTTACGTCTCTGGATTCTGCATTTGTCTCACAATACATGAACCATGAAAGTATGGCTGACCATTTTTTTACATGTTAACATCTCAAAAACCAGACTGAAGTATATACCTTTGATAGTATAGTAGATTTGATGTCTAGGATTGCAGAAGAAATTGCCACCTTCAGAACGTACGGTCGGAACAAAAACTGTAGATACTTTACTGATTGATGGCACTAAGAAACCTGTGGTGCATTTTTCACTTACATTTTTTTATGAGACTTTGTGCAGCAAATGTCGTAAATTACATGTAATGATTGCCTCATTAAATGAATTGCACTGCCTTTAACAACATGCAAAATGCCCCAGTAAAACAGGCTATCAAAAGAGTAGAAAGATCCCCAGAAAAGAAAACCAGAACATGAAGGAAGTTTCACAATGGCTAAAAATTGAATGTCTAGTTGAGTGTGTGGGCGGATGGGTAGAATGTGAGGTTGGAGAGGCCTTCTCTAAGACGGAAATAATACAGAAGAGCCCCTCGATCCATATGACTGCACTGGATGTTCTCTGAAAGCAGTGAATTATGGGAAAATGAAAATCAGAAATTGCATCTTCTTTAAGCATCTCCCTGACAGACACATACACACACACGCACGTGTGCACAGAATGAGAGCCCTAACTGTCTAAGAAGGGAGGTAGACATCACTACCTATATATCTTTGATACACATGCATCTCGTAAGGCCCTTCTTAGTTGGAAGAAAGAGTTGTATTTGTTCTCCTTACTAGATATTTGTCAAATAAGTCACCCATCAATTTCTGCTGGCATGTTCTCCAGAATCAGAGCAGAAAACAGCATTTTCTCTGATAGTGGTTGCTGAACGTGCTTTTACCAAAACCCCAGCATTCCAGACCTTTGTTTCCATGATGATTATCAAAGAACAGGCTAATTACTTAGCTTCTTACTAAAGTAAATTACCCAGTACCGAACACAAAACTGAACTTGAGACTCTGGGCAAAGACCTTCCTTCTTCTGAACAGTAGAATAATGGCTCTTCCTTTCTACAAGCCTTGTATCTTCGATTAGAATTTAATTATAAGGAAGAGTTATCCATGCCATCAGAAATTCTTCTCCATATTTCTACAGGGGAAAATTTCTAGTCATATGTAATGCAGTGTTCCGTTTCTTACAACCCTTTTATTAAAAGTCAGAACACTGTGGATTATAGTAAAGGGCATGTTCTGTACATGTGGAGTAGACTTATCCACTGTGCTATTAACTGAGTGAAAAATATGAAAATATGCCTGACAAGAAGGGACGTGCAGGCTATTTCTGACTGTCTTGTGTTCCTCTAAACTTTACTTGCTAAGGAAGGGTGCTGCTAGAATATCAGAGAATATATACTTGTCTTCTTTGGCTGTCTGATTTATAAAACAAGGGTGTTTGAATGGGATGATTCCTAAAATCTCTCTCACTCTGCCATGTTAAGGTGCCCTGATTTAATATCACAGAGCAAGCCAAGTGACCACACACCTAAGAATGACCCACTGAAATGACAGAGCCATCTTTTTCACCAGTCAAATCATGACAGCCTGCCCTCTTTTTTTTTTTTTTAATGCTTTTTATTTATTTCTGAGAGATAGAGACAGCATGAGCAGGGGAGGGTCAGAGAGAGAGGGAGACACAGAATCTGAAACAGGCTCCGGACTCTGAGCTGGCTATCAGCACAGAGCCTGATGCGGGGCTCGAACCCACAAACTGTGAGATCATGACCTGAGCCGAAGTCGGATGCTTAACTGACTGAGCCACCCAAGCACCCTGATAGCCTACCCTCTTGATGTTTCCCTGTCTTAGCCATTGACTTCAAACCAGTTGGCTTTGTTTTTTATCCTGAGATCTGTCTGCTCACCCAGGTCTTTGAGATCACGTGGCAGAATCTGGCTCCAAATAAAAGTAATATCCCTTCCTAATTAGGAAAAATACAGTGATTCTACCTTGTGTGTATCGAACATCACATGCTGTGGTCCAACAATCAGCCCCACCTTGTTCCAAGTTTGCCTCCAAAGAAGAGGGCAAGCACATTGCCATACCCTTAACCAGATTCTAGCTCCCAGCCCTGGCTTCCAGGCCCTTCTCCACCTCATTCTCCAGGGGTGTTCAGAGTTCCATGTTCTACAAGGTTTGTCTGCTTCTGCTGCTGACACCGTGCTTTCCCTGGGTGCCTCCTTGGTAGGCTAGAGGCATTCATTACATTTTTCTCTTTTTGCTCTTTAGGGGTCTTACTCCCTGCTTGCTCACGTGGAAAGAGCATGGTGGGAATATTCGCTCTGTCACTGATGTCACCAATGCCTTCATAAACAGTGCCCTGCTCCCCCCATGAAGGGTGAAGCATTAAAGGACTTGGCTGTTTTTATCCGACATTCCTTTAGCAGATTACTTGGCATGTTCAGAAGGTGAAGGCAAATTTAATCCAGAAAAGTATAAAAGTTCATGACCAGTCCGAGCAAGTAACTGGGAAAAAAAAAATCCTTTAAAAGGCTAAGGAGAGGTTCAAGGCTATTTCAAACACGTGATTGTCTTTTGAAATGTCAAATTCCACTCACTAAACTTCACGCTGTTGTTTTTCCCGCTTTCCTATTTTTTTAACATTATATTTAATTCTTCTATTTTAAAACAGTGAAATCCCATCCCCCTGCTTTCTCCTGAGGCCAAACATAACATGAAAATACCACAAAAGACCCAGTGGGTAAAATGCAAACGGATTTTGGCAACACACTGAGCACTCTTTGTCTTTGCTCTTGAAAGGTTGTGTTCAGACATCAGGCAACCTGCCTTTAAAACAGAAAGAGGGCAACTTTTACCTTTACAACCCCACCAACATTTGGTCAGAAAATTCCAGAAGGTTCTGGTTTTATTTTGGTGAGGTTCTTCTACTTAAGCAACTTAAGCCGTTGCTCTCTCTGACAGCCTGTTGATTGCGGGAGGTCTGGGATTATCAAGGCATGGTTGAAGCATTATCGACTTCAAAGGAAAAGCTGGTTATCTCAGTGTCTGAGATTTTATAATATTCTTGAACCCTAAAGACAGGATAACAAACTAGCACAAACATTTCCTTGGCATCAAAAGACTTAGATTCTGGCCTTCAATTTGAATCTGTTTAGGTGTGTGACTTTGAGGGACTCAAACTTTCTACACATCAATTTTACATCCATAGAGGAAGTCAGTTTTAAACAAGGACGTTTCTGACTTCCCCCTCTTAAGATTCTCTGAGTGTTCCTCTTTCATTGACTTGAGTCAGAGAGAGGCATGGATTTTTCAGTTCAGAATGAATGGGTATTTTCTGCGGAGGGGGTCAACCTGGTTGTATTTAAGCTTCCCAAGTTAGAAGTTGTGTTTTCCTCTGTCTTTATTTTAGACTTTTACGACATGATGGTCCATTAATTGCAACTGTCTGTGTGTTTACAGGAGAAAATTCTTCTCTGGCTTCTTCAGTTTATGCAAGAACAGGGCATCTCATTGGATGAAGTGGACCAAGATGGCAACAGTGCCGTTCATGTAGCCTCACAGCATGGCTACCTTGGGTGCATACAGGTACGCAGGCCCTGCTGCTTTGAAGAGAGAAGTGAGTTTATCAAGTAATGAACCAAAAAAAAAAAAAAAAAAGGGACATTTCATTTACTGGAAGAGATATGGATGAAGTCGGCTTTTTCCATTATAGTAGATAATAAGGAATTAAGTCGATATAGTTGTATTTCCAGAAGTCCACACAAATGTTGGCATAAAGAGCCCTAGAAGTTTCTCCTTGAGTGTTGAAGGCTGTCAAAAGGGACTAGAGACAGAGGGCTGTGGTTTGCCTCCTTTCTCTAGGGCAGGACTGAGCTTCCCGAATGTTTTCAGAAGGCCCTGAATTGATTACAGGGAGACCTCAGGTAGGGCTGTTGCTCCCCCGACCCCTCAAGCAGGTGAGGCAGGGTCTAGGCTGGCCAGCCGCTATACCCTACAGCCTCAGGCGGCCTTGTCATGTGGCCCTACGTGCCTCACAAGTATTACCATGGTCTGTGTGTGCAAGGGTCAAAACGGCTGGGGAGCAGAGCCACTAGAGGGGTGAGGAGGCTCTTCTCCCTGCCCCCAGCCACCTGAGACAGGATCCAGGAGGGCTGCCTTAGAGCGCGCAGAGTTTCCACAAGAAGTGGAGTTGGAGTCTCGCCCATCAGCTGAACGCTCTGCTGCTCAAAGCTGAGCCCAACCCAGTGCTGCCATTGTAATAACACATGACTGAAAGCCAGTGAGGGTCTTCAGAAGTTTGAAGCATGTGTGAATGTAAAAAGCAGATAAACCCTTTTCTTAAAAAAAAAAAAAAAAAAAGCAAAGGCCCTGAGTGATAAAGCAAAGAGAGACCACAACCAACGAGAAAGAGGAGGAGCAAGAGGCGTGACCTTGTGAGGGGAGGAGAGGCTTTGCACTGGAAACAAAGTTTAGTGGCCCAGAACTTGATGTAGGAAGGTATAATTACCAGAATCAGACCAGTCACACCGTTCGTATCATGGAAGAATGACCCAGCATCTATGGCTGTGTTCCCACATCTGCTTGAAATGTGAGAGAGCCCCCTCCTGACTAACAGCATATGGCTGAAGGCTCTGATTAAAGAAAGTGCTTTTACCTCACTGAGTTCACAACATTCAAAACAAGCTTGGTGCATAGAACAGCTCTGAGGAAACAACAGTCGTTTTTTACCTTCTCACATGTTGTTCCTTTTATTGCAACTCCATGTACTTATTTAACAGGAACTTACTGATGTCCTACTGTGTGCAAGGTAGGTTGTAGCCAAGTGAGAAAATCTGATGCAAGGCCTCGGTAGTTCAGGCCTTGGTTAAGGGTCCGACTTGGGCTCGGGTCATGATCTCATGGTTCGGTTCGTGGGTTCAAAGCCCTGCATCGGGCTCTCTGCTGTCAGCACGGAACCTGCTTCAGATCCTCTGTCCTTCTCTCTCTCTTTCTCAAAATAAATAAACTTTAAAGAAGAGAAAGAGAAAGAGAAATTCCAGGCAGTGAGAACCAGTTGCTTATGAAGGTAAAGGGGACTCTGGAAATGACAGGAGAAAATCTGGAAGAGCTGTCAGTGTGAAAGGCAAGAGAGTCATAAAAGCCGAAGGCAGAGGTAACAGCACAGTGCTGTCCAGCGCATCCGCTCTTTGGAGAGTGATGCTGATAGGAAATATTCCGAGTGTCTGGAAGTTTCCCCACTCATTGTTGGCAAAGTGTGCGTCTTCTCATTTCAGCCACTGCATTGCAAAAGCAGTGATGAGAAATGAGAACCGAGGGGAAAAAAAAGAAATTTAAGTTACTACCAGGATCTCTGGAAGGTGAAAGGACTATGGCAGCAGGTTTTTGTGGAGGAAAAAATAATTCAATAAAAACCGAAAACTTCCATTTTTCCATTTATCAAAACCCTCGAACATGTAATCGTCTTGAACTTTTTCATCAGCTAATAAGTGACCGAAAGCCAAAGAAAACCAGCTGATATCATTAATTCTGTTTGAGATCTCGCTTATTTTTCTTTCGTATGTGAAGAGAGGCCGTCTGTGCTTTTAGGCCATTCATCTCTCCACTTAATACTAATGATGTTTTTGGCATGAGATACCGTGGCTGTGGAAATTTGGATAATCTTGGAAGCGGGTCTGTCCACGGGGTGTGAGACTTAAAAGGGAAACAAAAGATATAAAGAGACTGAGGGTAGGCTGGGGTGGGGGTTGGGGAGCAAGGTCCCTTCCGAGGTGAGGTGGAAATTAAGTTTGGAGAACCCTGGGAGGGAAACTGCAGAGACCAGAGGCTGGGGATCCAGGGAGTGGTAACAGCAGGTGTTTATAGAGATGTCCCAGGAAGGCTGTGGGAGCTCAGGGCCGAGGCGACCTGCGTGTCACTTCCATCATGGCTGACGGCAGTGGCTCCATGACAGATTGGCTTTCCGAGGTGAGTGAGCCTAAACCAGGAGGCGCCCAAGCTCCTCATGATCTCTCAGTTGAAGCTGTCTAGGAACTTAAAAAGCGCAGGTGTTTCTTTTGGAAGCAGTAGCACCTTTGACTAATACAAATCCAGAGGTGTGTCTGTCTCTCATCTTGATAGCATCAAAGACTCTGTCAGTTTGTGCCAGTGGACTAATACTGATGTCACAGCTTTCTGTGGTGTCTAATGTCACCACAGTATAAAAAGAAAAGAATTGTGATTTTGTTTTTTAAAGTTTATTTATTTGTGAGAGAGAGAGGAAGGGGACGGGATGGAGAGAGAGAGGAGGAGAGAGGGAATCCCAAGCAGGATCTGCATTGTCAGCACAGTGCCCGACCGGGTACTCGATCTCACCAGCCGTTGAGATCATGACATGAGCCAAAATCAGGAGTCGGATGCTTAACCGACTGAGCCATTCAGGCGCCCTGATTTTTTTTTTCTAACTGTGGGTGTCAACCATAGTCCATCAAGTCTCTCTTCTTTACTCATGATGACCTTGGCCAGATTCCATAACTTTCTGCTTGCTGATGAAACATTTAGTCCAAACCAGTTTAAAGTCTGTCTTCTGATTCAAAGTATTCTCCTCTCCAACCAAGATTAGACTCAGGGTTCAAGGGACTTGGCACAGAGATGGAGACATGAGTGGCTTTGTACACCCCTGTCTCCTGTCCCTAACCCCTATTCCTCTTCTCCTCGCTCGTCTGGGCTCAGTGTTGGAAACATGAGGAGGTATGAGAGAAAAGTCAACACTCTTTGCTTAGCCTCAGGGGTCATGGCTCTCTCCCTGAAGCTGTCATTGCTTCTTTGGCTCACTGTGGTTGACCACTAATGTCCTCTGTGGCAGCCTTCAGATGCTCTCCCTCTGCTGGGCATGGTGGGTGAGGCCTCCCTGGAGCCTCCCCACTGATAGCTGACAGGGGACATCTGGCCCTAACATCACGTCCTTGCCCCCCGTACACATCCCTCTGCTTATGTTGCACTTCCCTGCTCCTGCAGCTAGAGAACGCTCCCCTTCTGTAAGTGGTGTGGCAGCCAACTCACCCCAAGCCCCCTTCTATGACATCTACTCAATCCTTTGGGTCACATCTTGCCTGACTCATGGTGGGAGTGTGGGCTGTGTCACAGCCCCTCCAGGTCATTTCTCTTCAGTTCTCTCCTTCTGCCACGGTCGGCTCAGCCACAGATCCCATGTGCTTCCCAAGCAAATAGAAATAGGTAAACAAAATTCCACTCTCTCTTCCTTACGCGCATCCCCAGCTTTTAAAAAAATGTTTTATATTTCTTTATTTTTGAGATCAAAAGAGAATGCAAGTGGGGAAGGGGAAGAGAGAGGGAAATAGAGAATCCAAAGCAGGCTCCAGGCTCTGAGCTGTCAGCACAGAGCCCAACGCAGGGCTCGAACTCACAGACCATGAGATTGTTACCTGAGTCAAAGTTGGGAGCTTAACCGACTGAGCCACCCAGGCGTCCCTTGCATCTCCAACTCCATGGGCCCACATGTTGACAGGGACAGAGCAGCTCCCCACAGCCTCTGCCTACTCAGAAGGCAGCCCCCTCGGGGCAGCATCAGGCCTGCCCCGTACAGCGCCTGGGAGGCTGGGTGGGATCCGAAGCAGTAGCATTGGCTCTGGCGCCCATTTGAGTCTCTGAGGGAAGTGTCCTATAGCGACTCCTGCAAGTTCTCCAGGGCCTGCATGTCACGGTCCCCCTTGCCTGCTCCCACAGGCTGCTCTGGGCTCTGGTAACAGGTTTGGGATTCACAGGAAAAGTTCCATTCACCTTCCTATTATAGTCATTTAACAAATGCTGCCAGGGAGGTCCTGGAATGACTCGTGCCTTTGCATTTTCCAACAGACATTGGTTGAATATGGAGCAAATGTCACCATGCACAACCACGCCGGGGAGAAGCCCTCCCAGAGCGCTGAGCGCCATGGCCACACCCTGTGCTCCCGGTACCTGGTGGTGGTGGAGACCTGCATGTCCCTGGCCTCTCAGGTGGTGAAGCTGACCAAACAGCTGAAGGAGTAAGTGGCCCATTCTTTCTGTGACAGCCGAGGCTGGCTCGTCATCCCTCTGCTTAGGTTTGAGCCGGGTACTTTGGTAAGCTCCCCTCATGCTCGTTGTACAGGGGATTCCTAGCCTTCTTCTCCGCTTTTCTTCTTCCATCCCAAGTCTTCCCGGCCAGCACTCTTGCTGCAGGTGCCATGTCTGCAGAGATAAATTGACATTGGAACAAACAAACAGTACTGCAGACTTCATAAGGCGGGAACATAAGGCACGTGGGATGACAGAAGGGCCCTATCTGTGTGCACATCTCTGGGTCCGACTTCTTAGCAGGCTTAGAAAGAGCCCACGGCAGCGCCCCCAGACTTCTGTCCTTTACATTCTAGGAAATCATAAGGAGCCTGAGAGAGGGAAAAGAAGGAAAAACAAACAACAACTAGAGATGGACCCATTTGTCAACTTTTCAAAAGAAAAATGTATATTTGGGGCATTAGGTAACCTGGCAACCATCACCAGTAAATGTGTTAGGAAAACTGAGCAGACGATTCGTGAATCTCGAGAATGTAAAATAGTGCTCGGTCAGCGTGATGTCACTTAAAACCCTCTTGGTCTAGACAGAGTCAGTTCTGTTCTTGATGAGATTATTGGACTGCTACCCGCTGCATACCTACACATCAGGAAGGATTTCTGGAAGGTTGTGAGGATAAGCCCGAAGAGAGGGGGACAGAGGAGATGATATCAGGCAGGTCTCTAGCAGGATGAAGAATCAAGGTGCCAACACCTCCTGAGAGGACTAAAGTCAGCCTTTGGGAGACACACCAGCCCAATGACAGTTACCGTATTTGGGAGGGAACCACAAAAAAATCGGAATCAGCATTCGAAGTCATACTGACAGATGAGGAGGAAGAACCCTAAAAATTAAATGTTAGAAGCAAAATACGAAGTGTTTTAAATTCTTAAAAGTCTTCTTTTTCCCTTTGGAAAAGAGATGTATGGTGGATGGGAGGCCTTACCTGATTACCTACCAGCTCGTCCCTAAGCTTGGCAGAACCGTGGTCTCTCTACATCCCCCCTCTTGTTCTGAGGCCAGATCTCTGTACCCTCCCACCCATGCCCTACTAGAATACTCTTTTTAATGCGTTTGTTAGGTTTTTACTGGAAACAAATAAGACTTAAAAATTAAGGGGAGCATTGTTGGGATGAGCGCTGGGTGTTCAAGGTAAGTGATGAATCACTGGGTTCTACTCCTGAAACCAGTAATACACAGTATTTTAACTAACTTGCCTTTAAATCAATAAATTTTAAAGACTTTTTAAAAAATGTTTCTTTTATCTATTTTGAGAGAGAGAAAAAGAGCAGGAGCAGGGGAGGGGCAGAGAGAGAGGGAGAGAGGGAATCCCAAGCAGGCTCTGTGACTTCAGCGCAGAGCCTGACGTAGACCTCTATTATGAACTGTGAGATCATGACCTGAGCTGAAATCAAGAGCCAGGCGCTTAACCAACTGAGCCACCCAGGTGCCCCTAAATAAATAGATTTGAAAAATAAATAAAATAAAAATGGGAAGAATAAAGCAAAATTAAGTATTAAAGGGGTTCCCTCCAAACGTCCTCTTCCCAGTTACACAAAACTCCCCAGGGGCAGGTGAGCGAAGTGAGCTTCAAGGACTTTATATAACTGAGGAAACAATGCACATAGACTCACAACTCGGTAAGTTACCTTTCCATAGCGAACATACTTGTACACACATCGTTAGGTGCATGTGTAGGTATTTCTGAAGATAAGCTCCTAGAAAGGCAATTGACTAAAACACAAGGCATAGGTATTGAAAAATGCGGGTAGATGGTGCCTAATATCCTTCCAGAAATATTGTAGCAATATCCCTGTGGTGTATGGACATCGCCATTCAGAGGAGCTTTAAAATAATCCAGTAGAATATTTTTTTTCTAAAGATTCATACTCAGAGAAAAGACCGCAGAACACTGTCCTCAGTCTCCATACTGTGGTGTCTGTGAGCTTCTCATGAGCTATAATAGCTGTTTTATTGGTGAACAGTTGAAGGTCAGGGTCTTGGCTGCCCTCTCTGTTGATGGGCCTAGGATGGAATACACATGCACACTAATAGATAACAGCCCTTCTGCTGTCTCCAAAGCTAAATGCTGTAGACAGTTAGAGTGAGGCCAGTGACAAGATAAAATATGAGCAGTTATGTTATAGACCCTGGTTTTTTACTTACCATGCTCCCCAGTAAAATGGGTGAAACCAGAGGTGAGGCTAGTCTGGCCCCGGTACCCTGTAGCCTTCCAGATCCAGGCACCAACAACACAGAAAAGTGCAAGAAGAGGGTTGAAACACATACGTTTTTTGAGTCCAAAATTTTGAATGAGAGACGGTGCTGAGTGCCTTTTCCTACTGGAATCACTTTACTAACTCTTTATAGTTAATAAAGATAGTTACTATTTAAAAATGGAAACCTTCATGGGAGCCTGGGTGGCTCAGTCACTTAAGCATCTGACTCTTCACTTCGGCTCAGGTCATGATCTCACGGTCCATGAGTTTGAGCCCCGCAGTGGGCTCTGTGTTGGCGGTGCCAGCCTGCTTGGGACTCTGTCTTCCTCTCTCTCTCTCCCCCTCCCCTGCTCCCTTTCTATCTCTCTCTCTCAAAATAAATAAATAAAAATTTAAAAAAATTTTAATGGCAACTTTCAACTCTGTTAGAAGTCCTCATGTACAAGCCTAGGTTGAATTATATCCTGCCCTGAAGATATAAAAGATAAGTTGGAGTCCTAACCTCTAGTACCTCAGAATATATGCCTATCTGGAGATGGGGTCTTTATATAAGGAATCAAGTTAAGATGAGATCAAGTTAAAATGATCTCACAAACCCTGAGATCATGACCTGAGCTGAAGTCGGAGGCTTAACCACTTGAGCCACCCAGGTGCCCCTGCTGGCTCCTTCTTTAGACAATTAAGTTTTCAGTAGGTGAGTCACAGAATGAGGGAGATTCACTGAGATCACAGCCTTTTCTTGTCTTAGGGATGACATGTTAGGACTAAGACTGACCATGTCTGAAAAACAGAGCACTTGGGGACATGGAAGGGCATCATCCTGGTCGGATCTCACAGAATTAGGTTTAGGTGGCCAGTGGCTGTTGAGAATGTGCAGTGACACTTAGCAAGGACAACACCGGGCTTCCTCAAACCCATATCTAAAGTCCGGCACTCATCATAAGAAATCTTGTAATTCATTCATCGAGTTCCGTACCCTGGCTCATAAAAGGGTCTATTGATTTTGATGTTAATTATATTCATTTTCTACTCCTGTAAGAAATCACCACACACCTAGTGGCTTAAAATAACACAAATTCATCTTACAATGTTATCGATCTGAAGACTGGAATGGGTCTCCAGATTAAAGCTGAGGTGTCCACAGGCCATGTTGCTCTCTGAACGCTCTAGGATGAGAGTCCGGTTGCAGAATCAATCAGTTCCTTGTGCTCGTAGGGCCAAGGTTCCCTTCTTTTGCTGGCTGTCAGCTGAGAGTCGTTGCCAGCCCCTAGGGGCTGCTGCATTCCTTGGCTCGTGGCCCCTTCCTTCCTCTTCAGAGCCAGCAATCACAGATGCAGTCCTCACACTGAGGGTGTCTGACCTCATCTTCTGCCTCCTCCTCACTGTTACAGTCTTGTGATTAGATTGCATACCCAATAATAATAATCTAAGATCACCTTCCTGGTTTTCTGTCAGCCGATAAACAACCTTAATTCTGTCTCCAGCACTAATTCCCTTTTGCTGCATGAGGTAATATATACTCCCACCTTCCAGGAATTAGAATGTGATGGACATTCTTGGCAGGGCTCGGGGGTGGACAGGTGGTCACCAAACTTAATACAGAGAGTTCAGTAAATCCTTCTTATTCTCCTAACGTCAAAATCAGTTGGAATTACTTTTGCAAGTTCTATAGTAATATGTTTTCTAAACAGATTTCAGTTCCCATCACCTGTGGCTTTTAACTGATTTTTCTTAAATTTAAAGCACACTCTGATACCATTTAAAGTACATTCTGCTTTTATGTCCGGAATAAATTGAGTGTTGCCGTACTATGTTTTCCCTTTATAGAAGAAAATACGAGGTTATTTAATTGTTTTTACCCACTGCGGAAACAGTCTGCTGGTGTTTTTATTTTGCTCTTTCCTGATCACTGGATTAATACAATTATTGTAAAGATTTAAACAATGTGGAAAGAGTAAATAATATATATAAGCATAATATATTTGCTATTAGTAATCTATATTTTATACACAGAGATTTCTTAAAATTTATATATATTATATACAATATATGCAATTATTTTACAGTACATCCAGAATTTTGTAACTTCCTTTTTTACTTAATACATGTATGTATATATATTTATATGTATCTATACATCTACTTTATACATATACTAGGGAAACTTTTTCTATGTCATGATTACTGAAATAGATTATCATTTTTAATAGCTGCCTTTGTGGAAACAACTAAATAATTCACTCAGTCTTATTGATGAGCATTTAGGCTCCTTAGAGTTTCTTGCTAATGTGAATAATAAGCATCCTTTTGGGTACTTTATTGTGACCTTAGGAAAATTTCTGCACTAAAAGGATGAAGGACACGCACATGTGTAAGGCTCTGGGATTTATTGCAAATTATCATGACAAAGTTTATACCTACTCATTTACAGTCGTGGTCATGGATCAGAGAGCTTATGCGTCTCACTTCCTTTTCCCCAGACAGACAGTGGAACGTGTCACACTGCAGAACCAGCTCCAGCAGCTTCTAGAAGCCCAGAAATCAGAGGGCAAGTCACTCCTTTCTTCTCCCAGGTAATGATAGTTAGAGTTCTTAGTTGTCTTTAATCTCTGAGCCTTCTTTTGGACTTTATGAAAAAAATACCTTTAAAGATGACGAAAACAGAAAATACTTTTTAAATTTTTTAAAATGTTTTATTTATTACTGAGAGAGAGAGAGAGACAGCGTGAACAAGGGAGGGAGAGAGGGAGTCAGAGAGGGAGGGAACAAGTCAGAGAGAGAGGGAGATACAGAATCTGAAACAGGCTCCAGGCTCTGAGTTGGCTGTCAGCACAGAGCCTGATGCAGGGCTCGAACCCACGAACCGTGAGATCATGACCTGAGCCAAAGTCGGACGTTTAACCAACTGAGCCACCCAGGCACCCCAATATTTTATTTTTATAAAGAGGAATAAATATGAGACATTACAGGGGGAGAGGGCCCTGAACCTAAAGCCAGAAGGCCTGGCTTTGTCCCTGTCTCTGCTGGGTCTTCATTCCCTGACTGCCGACAAGTCGTGCGCTCTTTCAGTTTCCTTCACTTCTTCATCTGTGCCATGGAAATAAGGCTGTGTAGGTACATAAGGTTGGTGAACATGAGGAAAATGGATACAGCTGGTGCAAAATTGATGTGTCAACCGTAAAACGGTAGCCACATCTCTCATCATGGCAGTAGGTATGAGGCACACTACACTTTGGTCGTGGTCACCCCTCTGGTGTTATTTGGAGACTGATGTGCACAGACATTAAGCCATTTTTCTCATTCCAGTCCCATCGATTTGTAAGTCGGTAGTGGCAGTGGAGGCAGTCAGGGATAGGAAATCACCTCATATGCTCTTCATCATCTTTCAGTTCGCCGTCCTCCCCAGCTTCCAGAAGGTCCCAGTGGAAATCTCCAGATGTGGATGAGGAGTCTGTGGCCAAGAGCAAACCCGGAGGCCAAGAAGGGATTCAGGTTCTCGGAAGCCTGTCAGCATCCAGCCGAGCCCGTGCCAAAGCGAAAGATGAAGACTCTGATAAGATCCTCCGCCAGTTACTGGGGAAAGACATCTCGGAGAGTGTCTGTACCCAGGAAAAGCTGTCCTTGGAATTCCAGGATGCTCAGGCTTCCTCAAGAAACTCAAAGAAGGTCCCTGTGGAGAAGAGGGAGCTGAAGCTGGCTCGGCTGAGGCAGCTGATGCAGCGGTCCCTGAGTGAGTCTGACACAGATTCCAATACTTCTGAGGACCCCAAGAGCACACCCATGAGGAAGGCCGACAGGCCCAGACCACAGCCCATCGTGGGAAGCGTGGAGAGTGTGGACAGCGCAGAAAGCTTGCACCTGATGATCAAGAAACACACACTAGCGTCAGGACGCAGGTTTCCTTTTGGCATCAAAGCCTCCAAATCCCTGGACGGCCATAGCCCATCTCCTACCTCCGAGAGCAGCGAACCCGACTTGGAATCCCAGTGTCCCGCCTCAGTGACCACCCCCCCAAGCCAGCCCTCCGGAGACCCCGCTCAGCCCAGCCCTGACAGCACCGCTGCCCAGAAAGTGGCCATGAGCCCCAAGAGTGCCCTCAAGTCTCCGTCTTCCAAGCGCCGGACATCTCAGAACTTGAAACTGCGAGTTACCTTTGAGGAGCCTGTGGTACAGATGGAGCAGGCTAGCCTTGAGCTCACGGGGGAGAAGGACAGAGATAAGGGCAGGACCCCCCAGAGGACCTCCACGGGGAGTGAATCAGGGGATCAGCTGAAAAGGCCTTTTGGAACCTTCCGATCTATCATGGAGACGCTCAGCGGCAACCAGAACAATAATAACAATTACCAGGCAGCCAACCAGCTGAAGACCTCCACACTGCCCTTAACCTCACTTGGAAGGAAGACGACAGACACCAAGAGAAATCCCGTGAGCTCTGCTTGCAAAGGAAAGAATAAGGCGGTGAGTGCTTCTTGGAAAATATCCCCCCCCCTTTTGTTTTGCCTTTGAATTCGCTGTGCTAACACTTTGAATTCCTGACACTACAGATTGCCGACCTTTGCCACCTTGAGGGAATCTCCCAGAAAAATTCCAAAAGCATGCACGGACAGCCAAGTCCATGTGTTTTCTAAGGAGCTATGTCGAATGAGCATATGTACGCTTTGCTCTTCCCTTGAAAAATACGCTAAGAGAGAAAGATTAAATAAATCACAGGAGGTTATAGTCTGGTCCCCCAGTTTCCCGACATAGTTTGATCCTTGAGTGTTAGGAGTCCTAAACGGGGGGCATTGCTGCAAGAGGAGATCCCCAGTCGATATGAAATCGGGCCCTTCCTTGGCACAGATTGTGCCTCAGGAAGAGTCTGTTCTCCTCGTCTGACCAGATAGTTTATCCTCAAGTCGGATGAAAGAGCACATAAATGGAAACTCTATTTCCAAACGACTTAACTACTCCACTTTGGAATGATCTTTGAAATGAATACACCGCAGAGACCTCCACGTTGGCATTTTCCACTGCTCACCCCTGAGTGTTGATCAGGACGCCGTAGTGGTCTGAAGCGCTTGGCAGTACATAAGGGATGGCAGAGTGTGCCAGGAGCTATATTTTAAAACTGCATTTACGAGAAAACAGGGCACTGTAATCTGTGGTTTAAAACCGGTGAATGGGAGATACGAACATCTTTTTAGGCTGTGTGTCCTCTGTGCTCCATGCACACCGTGCCATCAAAAAAATGGTATAGTAGCCAAAACATGAAATCCCAAGGAGTAGAAGTACCCAGAGGATCCATCCTGTGATCTAGACAGTCACAACTTGCATATTTGATAATTTGGCATAAGGTAGAAATCCGTTACAGCGAGGCTGAAGAACTGTCCAAATTCCTTTTGCAATACCAAAATCGAGTTTCAGTTAATATCTAATTACTTGAATGTTGATTTTAACTATATGTTAGTTTCCAACGTGAATTGCCTTTGTTGCAAAGGACTTCAGCATGTGTACATTTCAATCCAAAAAGTCACACCCGTGGCCCGAACCCCAGCCCCTTTGGGTTTCATGTGTCCAAACTTACCTCGCTCGAATAAGACATTCCCGAGTAACTTAATGGGTTCTGTCGCTCAGAAGTAAGCGAAGGATCTCAAGGGCTCCCCATGGCCCTCGAAGTACGTGGGAAGCTTCTGTCCACTAATCTGCCTCCCGCATGCCTCCTGTTTATTGAGACGTGTGCATGTGCTGAACTTGTTGCATGTTTTCAGACGATGTCTAATTGCACCTCTCTAGGAGATGTACGGCAGCTGCGTCACCCTTTCCTCTAACACGCTGACCGAAGAGCCTCTGCGTAACCGTGCACGGTACGTGGTGCTAGTGGGTGCCTTGCCCAGCAGGGCCATGCCTTTGCTTTCAAGTGCATGACCTTGTCAATTACGGTACTAGAGCACCCTTAGCAGGAGCCGAAAGGAAGAAAAATATGCCACCTTTTCCCCCCAAGTAGAAGCAGCCAGTCTTTTAAGGCGGGCCTTAGGAAGGGATCCAGGGCCCTATTGGAGGGGCTTTATTCCAGCCATAGAGAGCAGAGGAGTCTACTCAGCTTACAAACATGCTGCGTCTCCCAGTTGACTTTGGCTTTCAGGCTTTGTTTTCATGGAGTCAAGTCCCAAGTAAGTGTAGGAATTGAATTTCCCGTCACGGGTGGCATGAGTCCATCTCTGATCAGAATCAGAACTGCAAAGCAGAGCTGAGGTTTGCTTTCGTTGCTGATCCGCAGGCTGAAAGCTCCTTTCAGCACCATGCTTGGGAGAAGCAGGGCCCTACCATTCTGAGATTGTTCTAGCTTAACCCTCGGAACCACAGTGCCCACCAGTGACTCAGTCTGTGAGCCCACCAGTGAAATGAGGATCTTTCGCAAACAAAAATGCGTACAGTCCAAAGTGCACAGACCGCGCACCTAAAAGAATCATCTCCTAAGGTCCCCGTGGCTCAGACCCCACCCCCCCCAAGGGCCAATCCTTTCTGCGTCAGGACTTTCTTCCTCCCCAGGGAATGTGCACCACTTCCCGACAGAGCAGGAAATGGAGGGTGTAAAAGCATCTCCGTCCAGGGCGAGTCCAAGTAACCTGTGCCTTGTGACTGACTTATCTCACAAGAAACCCCCAAATTCATTGGAAGGGAGATGATTGCTTTTAAATCATCCAAACTTAATTTAATTACTTAGATTAGAAGAAAACTATGGCACCTCTTCCAGCACTCTTCCCAAACCCTCCACAACGTGTTGGTGAATGTGCACACGTTTGTACATATAGTGATAAATGAATATGAATAGGGGTGTGTGTGTTATTGTATCAGTTTCAGGTCAGAATACTAAGGTGCAAGAAATGTCACTCTCATTTTCTCTTCCCCCTTTAAATCAAATGTAATCAGGCTGGAAGAAAAGTCAATCTCCGTTCTTTCAGGGAATACCCCTAGGGGTCTCATTAATTCAGTTTATCGAAGGAAGCACCTTACAGCTGAGGTATTAACTGGTCACCAGAATTCAGCTTGGGTCCAGCTTACAAGTTACCTGAGTCTGGGCTGCTTGCATCCACCCTACAGCAGGGAATCTTGGCCAGTGCTAAGACCCTAGTGCTTAGGGTGGGAAGGAAAGAGAAAAAAATGTCTATTCCCCTCCCAGACATTGGTAATGGCTTCTTTCTTTTCCTCTCAACCCATCTTCCCCACTTCCATTCCCTTCTCAGTCCCATGTGAGGTCCGGTGTTCCTTCTCATGCCTGGAAAATTCTGCTTTCGCCCTTAAACAGAAGTTACCAACAATACCATCAGAAAAGGTGGCACAAAGACTTGGCAAACTCGTGGGAAGGAGAAGGAGAGTGTCTCTCCTCTGTTACAGGTTCCTATAGTATCTGGAAACAAGACAGTATCACAGTAAAACAGTCCTGCCAGAAATATTTCATCCTGTCTTTTAACAGTTCTATACTATAATTCTAAAAACGCCTGGGTGGCTCAGTCAGTTAAGTATCCGACTCTGGATTTTGGCTCAGGTCATGATCTCATGGTTTGTGAGTTCGAGCCCGGCATCGGGCTCTCTGTCAGCGCAGAGCCTGCTTCAGATCTTCTCTCTCCCTCTCTGTCTACCCCTCCCCAACTTGCATGCCCAAAATAAATAACAACATTGAAAGAAAAACATCAGAGCACAAAAGAGGTTTTCGGGCTACTCAGCTATCTGATACTAGGTTAACACAATTGTACTCCATTTAAGGAACAATCCTTCATAATGTTCAGTCTTGAACCTCAAATTTACTGGTTTTATGTATTAACAGAGTTTGATTTCAGTGATAAGCAGACACCCCAGAATAAAAATATTCAGTGTATTTTATTAAATAAGCATCGTGACCCCTTCCCCTCCCTACCTTATAAATTAAACTCTTCTCTATCATGGTTGCAGTTTAGCAAGTGTGCCATAGAAAGTGAAAACTCACTAGTTGGCTCAGGCTGGAGCAGGGAGATTTTTCTGACTCACTCATAATTACAGAGGCAGAGAGAACAGACCCGACGTCACTCCTTAGATAACGTAAGGATGGATAGCTGTAGTTGAAATGAAGATTGCTCAGAGAAATGAGATTTGTGAGCATGAAAAACACCTCATTGACTCTAATGCTTGATCCGTTTTGCCTCGGGGACCATAGAAGGAACATCGCACAGAAGGATGCAATATGGAAAGAAACCCAAGCGTTCATCCATCAGAGATGCCTTCAAATCTTGGCCCAAGAATTTGCTTAAAGGCTAAGTGGCTCCCCTCGGGTAGCAGGGATTCCCTACAATTATATAACCTGGGGGAACCAATGGCGGTCATTGGGTTGGAGTTGGCCCTGGATGTCCCTATAGCTGCGGTCCTGGGAGAAAGGGGCGGGGGGCAGTGGGACCCACTTCCGGGCAGACGCTGGAATCACATTTTAGTTCCTAAGAAACGTCCAGTTTTCCTTGTAAGGGAAAAATATGGGCAGTAAATACATTTTAAAGAATATCCCCTCCATATGGGGGTTCTGTTTGCTATTTATTTTTCTAAATTGGTCATAGCTTGATAGCAAAAAAATCAAAATTTCTTTTCAGTGTCCTTTAAAAGTAGATTCAACTCCATTACTTTGGACAGCTTTCCCCGTGTGTGTTCAACAGCAGAGGATGACTTTGTTTATAACAAGCCTATTTATCTTTACTTTTCCTTAGGAAGGACAAGTTGGTTTTGAGTTATTACAACTCCAAGGGAATGTTTGCAATTACTTGTCTGAAAATGCCAATAAGACATTCATTTCCCAGAGTTTACATCCATGTGCGACCTGTAACACAAGAAGTGAGCTTTCATTCCAGCTGCCAGTAGGCAGAGGGCATTGTCCCCTGGCCTCCATCAGTCACACCCTCTCTGATCCCAGTGACATTGTGGCCCAGAACGCTAGTCGTAGCACCAGCAGGAGAGCAGACTTGTTGAAAAAGACATTAAGTAATAAACACCATTAGCGTGGGTTTCATTGCCAAGGAATTAGCCACAACGGAAATTACACGCTCAGAACCAAGAGCTAGTATCAGATAGTTTGCATAGATGTCAAGGTTGTCCAATAGCCATTTCAGCGGGAGAGATGTATTTGGCCTGAGATGATGTGACGTGTGGCACTGGTCATCTGCTGTGCCCAGCAGGAGGTTAGAGTTCAAGGTACTCACCCCCTACCCCCAGCGCACCTGCACACATGCACACACACCTATTTATGTCCTTAGTGTCAGGATAGCATGCTATACAGAGCAATGAGCAAAGATGTGGAAGCCAGTGGAAAAGGAGAGGTGAGGCCCCGCCTGAAGGCTGTACCAAGTGCAGTGTACCCTCAGCCCCGCTGACCAGCAC
The DNA here is from genome assembly GCF_008692635.1 of Crocuta crocuta. NCBI lineage: Eukaryota > Metazoa > Chordata > Mammalia > Carnivora > Hyaenidae > Crocuta > Crocuta crocuta. The sequence goes on from NW_027528209.1 coordinate 999,796, forward strand.
TGCCAGAAACTTGATGGACAAATGTAGTCAGCATAAAAAACGATTCCCTGACCCTGCTAAGGAAATATATCCTTGGCATAATTTCTCTGGCTGTAATAAAGTAACCCCATTCTAATCTGGCCTCGAAATTTTTGCCGTCAAGTACTTACTTTTAACCCATGTGCTTTTTAAGGATTCTTGAAGGGATGTTTCTGTACTGACTTGGTCATCGTTGTGTTACCATGCTCTCTGATACATGCTGGCCACAGAGTTCCAGAATGACTTCCCCAGAGCAGACAGAGTCTTAACCAATGGAACCATTCAGAAAAGTTGGTTCAAGCACTAAAACTAAAAGGGGATTTTGTAGTTAGAGACATTAGCATTATTGCTCAAAAACTATACGTTCACCTTCTAAGCCCTGATCTGAAGGGTGTGTTCATTTCCTTTTTTTTTTTTTTAAGTTCATTTATTTGGAGAGAGAGAGAAAGCATGCAGGAGNCACCTTCTAGGCCCTGATCTGAAGGGTGTGTTCATTTCCTTTTTTGTTTTTTAAGTTCATTTATTTGGAGAGAGAGAGAAAGCATGCAGGAGGGACAGAGAGAGAGAGAGAGAGAGAGAGAGAGAACCCCAAGCAGGCTCCACACTGCCAGTGAAGAGCCCAACATGGGGTTGAACCCATACCCACCATGAGATCATGACTTGAGCCGAAATCAAGAGTCAGACACTCAACTGGCTGAGCCACCTGGGTGCCCCAGTGCATGTCTATTTCTAATATACTGGCTCTGAGGTCTAGAGCCAGTCCATCTGTAGGAATTGATACCAGGTCCCTGAGGTGCTTACCTCTGCCCCAGAAACCCCTAGAAGCCACCTGGTCACCTTCTCTATCGCTCTTCCCCACGTATCCTGATGGTCTGTGTTACCTGCACAACTCTTGTCCCTCCCACCCTCACCTCTGCCTCCTTAGGGTTCATATTAGTTTCAGAGGGAAAACCCTCATTTCATACAGCAGCTTTGTCCCAATCTTGAACATTTCTCCAAGGGCAGATTCTCCTTCATGCAGGCCACATGTCATTGGCTGTTGCACAGTAGAATTTTGTGTGTACAGAGAAACATTCATGCATGGGAAATAGTTAAAACGATCTTACCTTCCCCGTGTCTCAGCACAACTTAGCAAAGTTTTTGTAACAGCTGCAAGAGTTCCCGAGGTGGACCAGAGCATGATTCACAAATGGAGTTTCTTTTCCTAATTATTTTAGGTTAATTTTTTTTTTTTGAGAGAGAGAGAGAGAGAGAAGGCACACATTGGGGATGAGGAGAGAGAGAGGGAGGGAGAGAGAATCCCAAGCAGGCTCTGCACTATCAGTGCAGAGCCCAACATGAGACTCAGTCCCACGACCGTGAGACCATGACCTGAGCTGAAACCAAGAGTCAGACATTTAACCGACTGAGCCACCTGGGGGCCCCAAAGTTTCTTTTCATATGCTCCATATAGCCACTGGGAAAAGGAGAAAGCACATTCCACCACAGGAAGACAGTGAAACAGTTTAGTCTCAAAGCTGGATGAGACCTAGAAAAAGCTGTTGCTTCCAAGACTCCACGTTCAGACCCACTGCCCTTGGAGGGCAGGAAACGAGCATGTGCAACAGCCATGAACTCTAAGTAGGAGGGTACAGAGGGGAGACCAGCCTTCGAAACCAAAATCATCCCGTCTGGAGTGAATTCTTTCAGCATGCCAATTCTGATTTAAACAAAAGCACAAAATTGAAAAACAAGTAAGTCCCTTCTCCCACATCCACCCTCCTTTCCTCACCTCCTTCCAGGGTCCAGGTTTGAACCACGTAATGTTCTGTTAGTGTAGTATTTGCACCACCTGGGCCACCACGGGGTGTCTCCAGGCATTAAAAGAGCAGTGCCTGGGGGTGCCTCGGCAACTCAATCCGTTAAGTGTCAGACTCATTAATCTCAGCTTGGGTCATGATCTCGTGGTTCGTAAGATCGAGCCCCGCCTAGTGCTCTGTACTGGCAGCATGAAGCCTGCTTGGGATTCTCTCTCTGTTCCTCTATCTCTGCCGCTCCCTCACTGCCCCTCCTCTGCTCTCGATCTCTCTCTCTCTCTCTCTCCCCCTCTATGTCTCTCTGTCAAAAATAAACATATAAACATTAAAAAAAAAAAAAAAAGAGCGGTGCCTATCTATCAACCCTTAATAATGCTGGACTTTCAAAGAAGAAGCAGTCTGTGTGAGGCTTAAAAGTAGCATAGTAGCATATAGAGACTTTATGCAGAGAGCTTCCAGTACCTTCACCCAGCTTCCCGGCTCCAACCACAGTCATTTGGGATTTTCCTTCCCACACTGAGAACACTGCCGATACATTACCGGCCCGAATGGCACATCCTTGGTTTGCCAGTGCTCTCTTTGCAACGTTTTTAGTGCACAGCCACACATTTGCTTTGTGCCAGCACGAGGCAATGCTGCCTTCATCAAGGAGATCAGAGTCCTGAGACAATTAACAGAGGACACGGTTAAAATACCAGGAAGCTCCTGAAATGTATATGGTGCTTGACAGCCTCCCCAGGCCCTCATCTTTACCCCCAGTGTCTAGCTCGGTGCCTGGCACATGCTGGCAACCTCATAAATATTTGGAGGGAGGGAGGGTGGAGAGAGGTAAACAGGGAAGAAGAAGAAAAAAGAGAAATACAGCAATAAGACTGAGCCTGTCACCCCACACAAAGAATGGTGGCCTCTGTAAAAACCTAGGCCTTTTGATTACGACCAATCTACCTACAGTGAGTTTTAGTGTGGGTGCTTTACGCTCAGGTTTTGATTCTTTGAACCAAAATCCCATCTTGTAGTGGGCGGGATTTATAGATTTGCTCTCGGTAACGTTGTGAAGGAGATCACAAAGTCCCTGTTTTGGTGATTGGTAGAAATGTAATGCATGCCCGCCGGCCATGTTTGACTAATACTCTAAGTAAATTGCTGTCTGGTCATCATGGACTGTGGAAATAGGGAATCCAGGCCTGGATGAATCAGCAAGTCAGACTACTTGAAAAGCTGTTACTTAAATTTGAGCCTTTTCTTTCCAATTTTGGTCACCGAGAATGTGATTTCATATCCAAAACTGAAATCAAGCCACAGCAAATTATCGGAACAGTTCATGCCAGAATTACCCAATGCTTTTGTTCTTTTGAATACTGGTAATTCAGGACTAGGTAATTGAAGGATCCAGGGAGGCTTGAATTATGCTGATATTATTCAAATAAATGCCTCACGTTAACATTTTACTCGCTATCGACTCAGCTCTAATCATGCTGCGTTTTGTCCCATGGAAAGTGTTCTTTTTTGGTATTTTTGACCATGGCCCCCCTTATATTAAAGCAGAAATACTCTGTTAATGTCTAAGTGATGATATTATCTTTAGACCCTAACCTAAGCCTTCTTTTTAACGTTTATTTATTTTTTATTTAATTTTTGGTTCAGCTGTTCTTGGTACATGTCATAGTAATGCTAGCATTATAACAAAAACTAGATGCCCTCTGCACCACCTACCCTGTGTCTGCTTCCGCTTTCCTGAATCAGTCATTTGGCTTTCCCTCAGAGATATTCTCTTGTATTCTGTATGGCCACTTCACATGCTCATACAGCTTTTCAATTCTAGATATTCTCCCTGTTATGTATTGGCACTCTACTATAGAAGGTAAAAAAATGATAGCTAACAGTTATAAAGCATTATATGACTGTTTTAACCTTCACAACAACACAATAGGGTAGATACTGTTATCTGCAGGTTGGAAACCAAGGTGCAGAGAGATTATGTATCTTGTCCAAGTTCATACAGTAAGGATAATAATAAATTGTGGGGCCAGGATTCTGAAAATCAATATTCTTCACGATGAACCAAACTTGTCTCACTCTGTTTCAGCACCCAACACCACCCCTCACCCAACACACACACACACACACACACACACACACACACCCCTACCTACTTCCTCTTCCCACTGTTAATATAGTTGGGATTAAATATATCTTTGAGATTAAATCCAGTACGCGGTGCTTAGTATTACTATGGCTATCTAAATATGAATCACACTGAATCCGTGCAGTATGCTATATCGTATTCCCTTTCTAATTAAAACATCACATTTTCTTAGGACACAGTAATTTGGACTTCTTAGTTTTCAATTCATTTCTTAACATGAAACCTTCTTTCAGTGCATTCAGACAAATCAGGCATCTCTCAGTTGGTCTGTTCATAGAGACAGCCTCTTTCCTCCTGCCCCAGTCTGGACTGCTGCTACCTGGCAGTGCTATATAGCTGTCTTCCATGAGTTTCCCATGTATGTTATTCTGGGAGTTCCTTTTGCTTCTCTCCTGTCTGGAGCCCTATTTCCAGAATCTGTCCTTTCTTGTGTTTGGTATCCTTTCTCTCGTTTTGGCAAACAGATCTCCTCATTCCTAGGGAGGTGAATAGATGCTAAACTTGTTGTGACTTTGCCTGTATGAAAATGTCTTCAATGTGCCCTCAGACTGGATTGGTTGTGTTTGGCTGGGTATAGAATTCTAGATAGGAAATTATTTCCCCTCAGAATCTCGAACACACTGTTTCATTTTCTTCTTTCTCCTGATGTGTCTATTGGGAAGCTCCATTCCTCTCTAATTACGAATCCCTTGGAAGTTGTTATGATTTTCTCTTTATCCTCTGTATTATGATTTCTTGATACTTTGTCATGATTCCATTTTCATTCCTGACATGTGGCACTTGGAAGGCTTTTTTCAATCTGGAAACCTACATGCTTCAATTCTGGGAAGTGGTTTTATACGGTGTCTTTGAGTGTTTTCTACATTGTAATTTCTCTGTTCACTCTGGAAATCTTATTACTGTAATGTTGGACACACTGGGTCGATCCTCACATTTTCTGTTTTTCTATCTTCATCCATAGTTTTCCTAGTTCTTTTTCAAGTATTTATTGAAATGTATCTTCCAATATTTCTAATTTTTTTAATTTTTGCTGTAAAGTGTTAATTTCTAATAGTACCTTGTTGGTTTTCTCTTTGTTTCCTTTTTTATAGCATTATACATGCAAGACTTACTTAAATTTTACAATTAAATATAAATGTTTATTTTTGTCTTTCTTCCTTTTTGCAGTAACGGTGGCATGTGATATACAGTTTTGCTTCTTGCTTTTTTTCACCTGATGTATTAAAGGTCTTTATGTATTCACGTATGAAGAGTTTATTTGTTACCATAGCTACATAGTATTTCATTGTACAAATGCACTATTTTTAATCCTTCATTTTTTTGATATTCTGGTCATCTTCTTTTGACTTACAGCATCTCTTTATATTTTATACATTAGAAAGACTAACCCTTTGTAGTATGAATTGCAGACAGTTTTTCTTGTTAAAAATGTTAAAGTTCTCATTGTCTCCCTCTGTTATCTCTGTTAACTTTGACTTCCATTTCTCTGCTTATTTTGGTCCCTGTCTTCCATAGTAGAACTTCCCTCAAATGTCTGTTGATTCCTACCTCATTTCTTTTAAAGAACAAAGCAGTAAAGCGGAGTAGAAGCTCCGACTTTATGGGTGAGGCCCTCTGACTGGTAGATGTTGCTTCACACACACTGGCGAGAACTAGGCTCTTTTGTTGGGAAAATCCTGAACTGGCAGTATTTGTAGGTCTTTTCTCTTGGCCAGTTGATTTGTCCAGCTAAGGAAACTATGGTCTCTTACTAGGGTCAATAATCTGAGAGAATTCATGAGTCAGACTGATAGGAGATGGGTTGAGAATTATATTCTCGCCTTCTCACTTAGGGAAACTTTCATTTCATCTCCACCCCCCTTCAGCTGAATTCAGAGTCTCTCTGGTTCATGCCTTGCAATTGTGACCTCCAGTTTTCCTTCACATTGGGATAGGGACAGTCACCTGGCTGCACTGGGTCAGAGAGGTAATCTGGGATATGAACTGCTACTTCCACAAATTTTCCAAATCAACCTCCCAGTTTCAGTAGCCACTTAGTACTCACTGTCACCAATCAACTGGTTGGGTTCCCTGACTGTAGGTCCAGATTTCTGCATCTTCTATTCTGCTAAATCATTTCCACATGTCCATTGACCTTCCTATATCTGAAAGAGTGTTGGTATTTTGTCTACTGTCATCTCCTTGCTCATGTCCTCATTCGTTGAGGTTTATGCCTTTTTTGTTTCTTTACTTTCCTTTTAGTGTTGTCTTATAAGAAAAGGGTGGCAAATGTGTGGATTTAATCCACCGTGTTGAATTGGAAGTCCTTCAGACATCTTTTAATGAGCCAGGATTTTCTTTCCCTTTCTTCCCTTTCTTGTCTATGGAAACTCTCCAGAGTTCTATTAGGGGCACCTGGCTGGCTAAGTCGGTAGAGCAGGTGACCCTTGATCTCAAGGTTTTAAGTTCAAGCCCCGTGTTGGTTATAGAGATTACTTAGAAATTAAATCTTTTTTTTTTTAAAAGTTCAATTCGAAGAAATAATTAGAACTTTCAGATGGTTGGGGTGCCTGGGTGGCTTAGTCGGTTAAGCGTCCGACTTTCGCTTAGGTCATGATCTCGCAGTTCGTGGGTTCGAGCCCCGCGTCGGGCTCTGTGCTGACTGCCAGCTCAGAGCCTGGAGCCTATTTCAGAGTCTGTATCTCCCTCTCTCTCTGACCCTCCCCTGCTCACGCTGTCTCTCTCTCTCCTAGAAATAAATAAAAATATTTAAAAAAAAAAAAAAAAGAACTTTCAGATGGTGATGAGGATCACATATTTAGTAGAACCCTGAGAACAGACCACATGGTCTTTGTAAGCAAGCACAATTTTGAGGCTATAAAACCCCACCTCGGGTCTTCCGTCCACATGTGTCCTCATGTTAGCAAGTAGCATTCCCAGAAACACTGTTTTTATCTGATGTGGCAATAAGAGGGAATTTATTAATATGTAGGCTCCCCCACCTTCAGGAGAGAACTCGTCTCTGGAAGATTTTTATACCTGGAGTGTGAATGATATCTCATGAAAATGAACGCATCTCCCTGGAGGGAAATTCACTTAGGAAACAGAACTATTCCAAAGCTTGACGTGTCCTTTTTCCCAGAGATTCACTAGGTGTCAAGTACTGAGGGAAAACATTGTTGCCCCTCGTTTTTTTCTTTTTCGCCTAAACTTACCTACTTATGGTCTTCCAGTGTGCTACTACTCAGTAATCACATACCCCAAAAAAGAATCTTCTTTAAATGATTAAGACTCAGGCTTATTGGAGATTGCAGATGTCACCAGGGAATCCACGTCATTCAAATAGAAACAGCTCTTGTTTATGCACGACAAGCGTTACTATACTTATTATCTTATTTGACTCTGACAAAATTCACTGGACTAGCATTGTGCCTGGATTCCAGTCAGCATGCTTGAGAAATTACTTCCAGAGCTGAATTAAACAGTGTCCAATAAGTGTGTGTTATTACATGACTATAGCTTTTATTGTTTAAAGAGTGGTTTATATGAAAAGAAAATAATTTGCCTACTGGAATGAAGCGTCCTTCAGTGTGGTTTGTATGAGGATAATTTCCATTTTTTGGTGAGCTGTTTAGTGGTGGTGTCTTGTAACTTGACCATAGTTTTATCTAATTCTGGCCTTTATGGTTTCTCTTCTTAGGCATAATGACATCAATAGGAAAACGAAGAAATCCTACAGCATAAAGCACATTGCTGAGCCAGAGTCAAATGAGCTCTTCTTGTAAATCACTTTTTTATTATCTCTCCTTCCTGACCTTGGGACCCAGTTTGGAAGTTTCTGGACTCTCCACTGTGGAAATAGAATCATGAGAACAATGCCTCACCAGCAGAAGAACAATATCAGGATGCCTTAAATTTATAATAGTTGACTATATAATACACATTTTGGGGTGACATTTGTATATATAACTTGTTTCTAAAGAGATGCTGTTTAAAAGCATGATTGGGCAAATGCTGTGTTTTTCTAAGTGTGGATTGGTTCAGCCTCCCCACACGACGTCCACCAAGCCACCGGTACCATCTTGTATTTCATCCATTGCATGGGTGTTCGCTAATGTTGAACTTTCCTTTTTCAGTAAAATGGGCAGTTTTGGCTCAGCTCCTCAGTGAGATCAGGTCAGTGGTATTGTTTTCTGTCAGGAGTGTTTTTTCTTTCATTTCTACTTTTTGTATAAAGGAAATAAAACAATGTTAACAGCACCTATAAGCTCAAGACACCTACTTTCTAATCAGCCTATGATGTTCTGCTCTCTCAGGGACCTTGAGAATATTTTGATTGCTGATATTTTATTTCGGGAACAAACTGCCCTGTTTAGCTATTTTCCCATAGGGGTGAAATAAAACATTCTAGTTTTCGTTAAGTACTAAAGGATCAGACAAGTATATAAAGTAAGTCAATTCCTTCTGTCTTCTCAAATCCCAGCGTTGACATGAGAAAATACTAATGACAGCTAAGGATTCAGCCCCTGCTTGGGTCACTTTTTCTGTCTATAACACATTGTGAGACCTGTCTAATCCCTTTAGGAGACAGTGTGGAGCCTGAGTTTATAACAACCCTATTGTTGATACAGCTCTTTCAAAGCATGTGGGCAGTGAGTTCCAGATGGTTTCGTCCTATCATGTAAAAATATATTTCTGTTGAAACTTCAAGAGTTTTATTTTCAAAGTGTTGGCGTGGCCCATAAGAGGCCTTCAGATTTTAGTTTGGAAGTCAAATGTGTTCTTACCAGGAGGAGGGAGCACTGTATGCTATTCACAGTTACTAGCAGTGTTTCTATGGCCATCTCTGGACCATTCTGTATCCCGGTAGACACCAGAGGCCAAGGGACTGAGTTGAGACGGGATCTTGCAAACGTGGATCATCTGACAAACTTAAGCTTGACAGGATGAAGGAAGATCTAGAAGAAGGGCCTGATACTCAAATGTCTTTAATGTACCAGCCACATTTATGTGGAGATATTACTGGTACCATTTTATAGCTTAGAAATTAAAACTTCTGAAAGCTTAGGTCCTATGTCCGAAGTCATGCTGCTTGTCGATAGCAGAATTGGCCGCGGCACAGGTGTGCTCATTATCGCCACCACACCCTCCCACCTGTCTGTCCAGCACCGTGTCCCACCCGTCCTGCACTATGTCCTCTCTTCAGTGTGTTACCCACTGGACTAGCACACAGGAATTATGAGCTGTAGTATTGTCTCCATTTCTGGACAACTCTGTGGTCATGGGCAAGAAACCTTGCCTCCTCAAGAAACCTGGAAAAGAGCAAGACCAGCCTGCATACGCATCTAGTAGGTAAGTTCCTTTTGACCTATAGAGCAACACGTGTAGGCATTTCAAGCAGTGTGCTGTTTCCTTGTTTGGGTCTTATGGGTTCCTGTTGGTAGAGCCCAGTGCCCTGTGTTGCTCTGCCATGCTCACCTTGTCTTTTCTGCAAATGAGATGCCCTCATTTGATTTGGGCTCCTTGGCCTCAAGTATTTTTTCTCCTTTTTCACATTCCCTGCTGTGTCCTGGCATTGAGATTCTCATGGAGACTATATGGCCAGCACATGTGAAACATAGATTCCCGTGTTTTCCATGTGGTGCAGAAGAAATGACAGTGGAGTCACACAGCCAACCTTTTGGACTTAGTTCTAGAATGGAGCTTGCAATGGAAGGGGACCCAGAGAGTGCTCTCTCTGTCTCCCTGAGGCACCCCAGCTTTGTTCTTAGACAGACTGGATTTTTAAACTTAAAAGCTGAAGGGGGCTGGGCATTCTGCAGCGATTTTATGAGCCAGGCACCAAAGTCTCAATAAAACATAGAGAAAACCAAGAGTATGAAAGAAGAGATGCTACCTTGACTTAGAAAATTGGCATTTTAATTGTTTATTGACCCAAGCATTTCACTTATTGACTTTTTTAGTGTTTATTGATTTCTTAAAGTTTTTATTTATTTATTTGGAGGGAGAGAGGAAGAGAGAATCCCAAGCAGGTCCTGCACTGTCAGCACAGACTCCAACGTGGGGCTCCATCTCACAAACCATGAGATCATGACCTGAGCTGAAATCAAGAGGCAGATGTTTAACTAACTGAGCCACCCAGGCACCCCACACAAGCATTTCAGACACTACAGCACTAAGCCTAGAAGAGTAAAGAATTTAAAAAAAAAACAGTAAAATAGGAAAATCAAGGAGATGGAGACGAGCCAGAGTGCCAAGGCAACGCATTCTGTGTTTAATGTTGTTAGGACACCAAAGATGCTGATCCTAAATCATGCATGTTCACCATCTTTACCATCCACGTTCTTTATAAAATGGGTAAATGATGCTTGCTTAGAATAAATAGAAATGACATGTTCCTTACCCCAAGCTTAGTTTTGTGCAGACTTTGTAAAATGAACACAGAAACTCTTATTTCTTTATAGAGATGGAGACATACCTACATGTTAAAGAAAGACTGTGTTTCCTTTAAGTAAGCTGAACTCTGCCCACCNATTTTCATGCCTAATTACATGCAGCAGTACAGGAAACTCAGCCCCACTATAAAAACCTCTCTCAGCATCTGTCTGCACCTTTTCAAGATTGGCTTCTTTTATGTCATGAAAGGCACTCGTATTGCCAAAGTTCAACACATCAAATTAAGCAGGTTTCTTAGAAAAGATAACAGAATATGAAACCTCCACCACTTTGACTGGATTGAATCCCCTTTCTTTATTCTCACCAAACAGTATCAAGACCTCAACTCTCCGAAGAAACTTCTAGAAGTGCATCCTGGCATTAGGAGTGGGGATAAGACTCTCAAAGGGCATCTTCAAGTAAATTTTGAAAGTTAATTTTTTTCCTCAAAGCAAATATTTGCAGACAACATACTGGATTGTACGGGCTAAAGGAGAGAACTATAAAATATTTAAATAACTGCCAGAAAGGCTCCCAGATACAGAATGGGTTAAATGTCATTTCCTCAGTAGCCACCTCTATGCATAATTGGACTTGAGCTAATAAGGCCAAGAATAAGGGATCTATTGCAACAGGACTGATACCATTTCCCCACATAAAAATGCAGTCCGTGCTGTCTATTGCCTTAAAACTCTCATTTGTGGGGTGCCTAGGTGGCTCAGTCGGTTAAGTGTCCGACTTCAGGTCATGATCCTACGGTTTGTGGGATCAAGCCCTGCATCGGGCTCTGTGCTGACAGCTAGCCTGGAGCCTGCTTTGGATTCTGTATCTCCCTCTCTCTCTGACCCTCCCTTGCTCATGCTGTCTCTCTCTCTCTCTCTCTCTCTCAGAAATAAATAAAACATTAAAAAAAAAAAAACTCTCATTTGTTGATTGGTCTCTCTAGAAGTCCTGTGTTATCTGGTTTTATTCCCCTTTATTCTTCACTGCACAGTTTAATGTAGCTTTTCGAGGGTTTTATTCCTGTCTCTTAATGAGACCTTATTTTTTTTCTAATGTTTATTGATTTTTGAGAGAGAAAGACAGAGTGTGAGCCAGGGAGGGGCAGAGAGAGAGGGAGTCCCAGAATCCAAAGCAGGCTCCAGGCTCTAGGCTCTGAGCCGTCAGCACAGAACCCGACACGGGCTCAAAACTCATAAACTGCAAGATCACAACCTGAGCCAAAGTTGGACACTTAACTGACTGAGCCACCCAGGGTCCCCTATGTTTTTTTCTATCTCAGCAAGACTTTTTATGTCACCTCCATCAATGGTGACTAGTAAATATCTACTGGCAATTTTTTTTCAGTATTTTTCAACACCTATGACCCTTATATTCATCTTACTTTCTTCACATTTTCCCCCATTCTTCCACCCCTTCCTCCTCCTCCTTTCCCCCTTTTCTCTCTCTCCTTACTTCCCTCACTCCTCTTTGCTGACATCTCCACACCTTGTTTTCTCTCCTTTCTCTGCCCTAGGCCCCCCCAAGATATGGAAACCCTCTGTAGGATCTTCCTTGGAAGAACCTGGCAGAGGGGTTGCAACATGGAAGCAGAAACCAGAGTCTTTCCATAGGACAATGGAGCCCATGCCAAGAATGGGGTCCTCTGCTAAACTGTGTCTTGGAATAAAAACAACACCCAGAAGGTGGCATTAACCACCGTCGGGGCGTACAAGAATACATAAGTTAACAAATTGTGTATTGGGAGGGACCTGGTGGGGGGGGGGGAAGTATTGTAATTGGTTCATAGCTTATTGGTTCTCAGTCATTGCTGCACAGTAGAATCACCTGGGGGAGCTTTTAAAAACCTGATGCCCAAGCAGACCCAATGATATATAAATCCAGTTCTCTGGGTGGAACCCAGACATCATTATTTATAAAAACTCGCCCACAAGTCCAATCATGCCACCAACACCTTGCTACTCAAAGTGGGGCCAGGCAGCATGAGCATTGGCATCAGCTGAGAGCATCTGAGACCTGCAAAAGGATCTAGCATTCACCACGGCCTCTGCTTCTAATTTTGTGATGCTGTGAACGGTCCATTGAGACAATACTTGAGAAGAGAGTTGGACAAGAAAAGACCCTTCCTCAAGGAGAGGGGAAGAATGAGGAGCCCCTAACCCTAGAGGCTGATATAAAGGGAATACTAGGTGTTTTAGGGAAATATCAGTGGGGCCATCACACTTTTTCTATTGTATCTGTGAGTTTAATGTGTATCTGTGGACATCATGTTCAACTGTTAATTTCCTATGCAGAAAGTTAAAAATCATATAGAAAGGGAGGCTTCTTTCCTGGATGAGATAGGTAGAAGAAAGAACAATAATTTTTCAATAAGGGATGAGGTTGTTACACTTTTTAAATCTTTTTTTAATGTTTGTTTATTTTTTGAGAGGGAGAGAGAAACAGAGCATGAGCGGGGGAGGGACAGAGAGAGAAGATACAGAATCCAAAGCAGGCTTCAGGCTCTGAGCTGTCAGCACAGAGCCCGACCCGGGGCTTGAAATCACGAACCGTGAGATCATGACCTGATCTGAAGTCGGACACTTAACTGCCTGAGCCACCCAGGTGCCCCTACTTTTTAAATCCTACCGGGAGCAGCTTTCCCATGGTTATTTCTCAAAGTTGTCTAAAATCTATACGTAAAAAAATCATCAGGAAGCTACCCATCTGGCAGTGGCCTAACCAAGACCAAACACAGCAAAGCAAGGACTAAAATCCATCCTCAGTATCTCTTCTCAACCACCGTTGCAGGGGCTTCCCATGTATGCCAGCAAGACACATGATATATTTTATGACTTCATGACACAGGAGAGTGCTATATTGTATGCCACAGACATCCCTTTGTTTACATAACATGCGTGCGCGCACACGAACACACAGCGAATGTCGACCACGTGCACAGCTCTGTCCCACATGGTAGAAAGGCAACCATAAATCTAGGGTAATAAACGTAAACTGCTTTAGATGAAATGTGGAAAGTCTGAGTTAAGCCGGCTACATGTGGAAAGCATAGCCATCTGTTGTGATGTAGTGCTCATATTCCTAGGAATATTGTATGACTATATTCCTTTTCCTTCTATGGAATTTGTTCTTGCAGTTGCTCAGCCAATCAAGGACAAGGAAGGAAGGATTTAAAAGCTAGTATTTGTGGTCACAGTGCTAGTCGCCTTCTCGGGATCCTTTCTCTCGTTCTTCCCAATTAAGAGAAGCCATTTAAATGTTCTCAGGTAAAATCACTTTACCAGATGCACTGGAAATTAGAAACAGTCATGTGGCTCAGTTCTGGCTAATGAAAAGTCAGGAGAAAGCGTATGGTGCCTCAGAACGTTTTGTGGAGCAAGAAGCTTGCGTGGTGTTTCTCCTTTGCCTCTTTCCCTTTTGGGACAGAGCAGAGCCTCTTACAGCCATGAAAATAAAAGTTACGTGCCATAAAGGGACCAGAAGAAAAGAGAAAGAACCCGGTTTGGTGAGCAGCTACACAGGACTGGAACTGTCCCCCAAATTATGTGACTAAAATAAGAAGCTCTTTTCATTGCCGAGGTCACTTACATCTGGCTTCTGGGAGGTAAGTAGCCGAGTAGAAAACCGAACCTATATACCCATCCTACAGAATTAAGTCTACATCTTGTCATTGGAATAGAGCGGCGTTTGACAAATTATATTTTCTCTACCATTAGGTGTGGGAGATGTTTGAGCTGTGCCTCAGAATAAAAGTGGGTTTTTCTAGTTTGATAAAAACAAAGAACAAAAAAACCAAAACAACCACCATGCCAACAACATCGTATGACACATTATGATGCACCACCTTCAAAAGTCTCCAGTGGCTTAGTCCCCAGTCATTGTCAGTGCCACTGGCCCAGAATCCTGAGGTGTTAGCTTTCTCAGAGAATTGCCATTTGCCAAAGAAAGCCACCTGACCCAAGAGCACACCCTTTCCAAGGGCAGCTTGTCTCTAATGAGTGGTCTGTGTGGGGGTGTCCAGCCCCAGCCCCTCATCCAACTGGACATAACTCCAAAAATCCACATGAGTTCAGAGCTCTTCACGGCTTTCACCCAACTTCCTCCTCTGCTTTACCTTGCTCTCCTCCTCTCCCTTCCCTCCCCGTCCCCTCCCCTCCCTTCCCATACTCTTGTCTTCCTTAGGTGTTGCTCCGCCGAGCCACCTATAATAAACTTGTATACACTGATCTTGAGGTCAGGGCCTAGCTACCAGGAGCTCATTCTGTGATAGCATATTAGCACATTCAAATCTTGAAGAACCTCAGAATCCAAAAGCAACTTGTTTCGCTGGGTTTGGTGCTTCAACGGATCTGTAAACCCAAGGATTTTGCTTCTGGAACATTGGTCACACCCTCCGGGATTTCTCTTAGTAGGAGTTGGGGTCCTATTCGAATCAATTATAGATCATCATTCCTACATGGGATTTATTATGGTACAGGCCCAGTGTCAACTCAACATGTCTGTGTGTCAGGGCAGAACTGTTGAGCCAAATTTAAAAAAAAAAAAAATACAGCCAAAGTTATATTCTATTTTAATACAACTTCATTTGTTTGCTAATCATCTCAAATTGATACGTAGCCTCTGGGCATCATTACTGTGTCACGTGGTTCCCAGGCTACAGGCCCAGACGTAATCCATCAATCTCATTTCACTGCTGATGGTTGAACTACATCCTAAATCCCCAAAGAAAAGTCTTCTCTGAACTGTGGCATTTATCAAAAATCAATATAAGAAATGGCCATACAGGAAAAACAGAGTTTCCGTATTTTCTTTAATAAAACTGTTATTGAAACCATCATATATTTTCAAAGTCGATGGCTTTATAAGGGACCATAAAATAAATTCTTCTTAAAGTTAGTGCTCAAAAAAAAAATCTGCTTGTATAGAAAAACTGGCATGCTTCTTTTTATTAGCTAATAAGAACCTTATATAACTTGTGTTTTCCTTTTTGTCTTGCCTGCCAGGAAAAGGTCAGAAGTAAAGTTTGCATTCAATCTCAGTAGCAATCCTTAGCTCAGTAATTTTTCGTTGTACCCAGGCCAGCTTTGCCCCCTTCCTTTGTCCTTATTTCTTTTTTCTTTCTTGTGAAATATATTTGACGTACAGCATTGTATAACAGCGTTGATACATTTATCGTTTTTCATGGTTGTGACACATCTGTGTCTTCTATTATAAGTCACTGCTAGAACCTTCTGTAAGTAAGTAGGCTGAAATAAATGTTCTTCAGTTTTTTTCCCAGCCTATCCCCTGGCTGCTCAATCCCTTTATTTACCTGATGTTAAACCCCAAAACAACTATGTGTGTTAGACGGTGCTGATTCAAAGTGTAAGACCACAGCTACCTTCAAGTTGCTCATGACCTCGGATGGGAGGAAGGCATACATGTGAGAAGTCATAGATATACATAGGTCAAGTGCCAGATAGAAACCGTATGTGTGGGGGTTCCTGGGTGGCTCAGTTAGTTAAGTGTCTGACTCTATTTTAGCCCCGGTCATGATCCTGTGGTCGTGGGTTCGAGCCCCACACTGAGCAGAATCCGCTTAGGATTCTCTCTCCCCCTCTCTTGACCTCTCCTTTGAGCACGTGCTGTCTCTCTCCCACATAAATAAACCCTAAAAAAAAAAAAAAAAAAAAAAGGAAACCATATGTGTGGTGGGGGCTTAGGGGACAATGTGACAAGTTCAAGTTTAATAAAGGCAGACAGATAACACTCAGATACACTGATTGGCTACCCCGTCCCCATATAATGCTATTATCAAAACAACAATTGCAGATCTAAACACAGCATTACATGTCCACAGCAAGTGGCCTGGCTGGTAGCTTGTCCAACTCAGAGAATCTTAGAAAATGTTTAGTCAGTCCTTAACTTGATCAAGCAGTATTTTCTAACCCATAGGCAGGTGGGCAGAAGTGAATTTGTATAATTCTGTATAATTCTACTTGTCTTCCTGCTCTAACCCAGGGCCAGGGTCCTAGACCCTTAGAGACTTCATTGGGACCCTTCCTGTGACAACACACGTGTCCCTCCTGTGGTAGCCATGAAGGTAGCCCTGCTGAGCTGTCTTCAAGAGAAGCTGCTGTGAGGGGTGTCTGGGTGGCTCAGTCAGTCGGTTAAGTGTCTGACTTCAGCTCAGGTCATGATCTCGTGGTCTGTGAGTTCAGGCCCTGCATTGGGCTCTGTGCTGATGGCTCAGAGCCTGGATCCTGCTTAAGATCCTGTCTCTCCCTCTCTCTCTCTGCCCCTCCCCCACTTCCACTCTGTCTCTCTCTCAAAAATAAAGTTTTTTTTTTTTTTAAATGAAGAGAGGCCCCCGTGGGACGCACCTCCCACACCGTTGTGGCTCTGTTGTGGCCACAGCGTTGTGGCCCTGTTTTTCTTAGACAGTGGCTGTGCACAGCAGGGGTATGAGAACCCAAGCATATCTTCCCTCCAGGTGGACTGGGAATCTCCTTAACCTCGCCATCATTTTCTCCACAATATTCTGCTGTCTGAGGCTCTTCCGCTGTGATCTCCAGGCCCTCCCTCTCTCCTTCCACACGTGTCAACCCTGCATCTGAGCCTGAAGGCTCCCCCTGACTGATCCTGCCCTCTCTCCTTTATCCTTCAGAGGTGTGTTCCTCAAGGAACTTCTTCTAGACAATATTCAAAGGGTGAGCTTCCTCTCCTGTGCCCCTTCTGTTTTCCAGACACACCACAAACCCTAAGGAGCACACAGAGCCCACACTGTACAAGATGTTCAGCAACAGAGCTTCTCGATGGGCTACGTAATTAAGTAAATCTCCTCGCCTAGAGGAAGCAAGTTAAAATAACATTGAGGTCCCCCACCCCGAGCCCTCAGAAGAGAAGAACATTAAAAACCGGGATGAAAATGTCTCCTCTTGTGCAATGAGGATTGCAGAATGTGTCAGATGAAGTTTCAAATACAAGTTAGCATTTTCCTAAATGCAAGTTCAGACCCCACAGTCTCCTTAAATGTTGCAGGTCTGGCTGACGTTCATTCCTGGAGGATTATGCTGGCGGGAAGCATCACCACAGAGCTATCTCGACCAACTCTGCCTGCCATTACATCTTTTTACAGTAAGGTAATATCATCCTTTCTTCTGCTTTTCAGTAATAGACATATGGAAAGCAAAAGCATGGTACTCTGAGCAGAGGCTTGAGGTCAGTGGTCCCTCCATACTTCCTAGAAGTGGTACATACATAGCCCCCCAGATAAGGAAAGCATGGACTAAGTTTATTAACCCTCCAGAGAATGAGATCCCACCAAACCCTTCAGTGATGTTTCTTTCTGAGTTAAATTAATGCCAGCCATTTCTTCCTCCAGGCCTACTCATTTCAGTGGGCCTGCCTTCTGCGAAGAGCTCCCATTCAGGCTGATCCAGTTGACCATGACCAGTACCCAACACAGTGCAAATATAGAAACAGGGAGAAAGAATCATCCCTGGAAGGAGATAACTGGAAGAGAGGAATCAGATAGCACCTTGAGTGCCAAGTCTAAGAACTGGTACTTCATTATTTAACCCTAAAAGTACCAAAATATGTCCCCTCAGAAAGCCATGTTTTACCAGTATCTATGGGGTTCAATAAGATCAGAACCACTTGAAAGCTAATAAATAGCTTATATTCCACTTAACCCATGGAATAAATAATCATGAAGGACTGACTTCTCAGGGTCGTACATCAACTTGTTGGCATATCTGTCCTAATTCAGTTTTTAAAGGCATCACACCTACACAGCTAATTCTTACTGACAAATTTGTACTCAACAGCCAGCACTACAGCCTACTAGTGACAGATGCCCTTGAATGAATTTAGTGCAATACAGCTAAAACCTAGTTGAGATACACCTCTCCCTCCACCCCAGTTCCCACAAAAATATATTACATTGGCATTACCCGGTTTGTTTCCATATTAGTGTGGGACGTCTAATATGGCTCGTTAACATGGCTTACCATATTTTCTGGGCATAAGTGTTTATGGGAAAAACTTGTGTACAAGGCTTTGGACATGTGACTCATATAAACTGGAATAAGAGCGTCGTTGCTAAAACCTAGGGCTTGCTTTGAAGCCTCATCATAGTGTTCCTGGGAAACCATTAAGTGAAATGCCCTGAAGGATGGGAAAAATTGCATTGAGCAATAAAATGTCAACAAACTACAGAATTTGAACATCAAGCACTTTCATCTAAACATGGCCTTCTCTCCTTTCACTTGGCAGGGCTTTGGTTTTTAAAAAGTAATAAACTCTAGCACTCCGGTTGACCTGGGGATGTGTTTAAGAAATCCAACCCTAGAGCCAGAAGCATTAGGACCTGTCGTGTGGACTCCCTACCTCGGGAAAACCATAGAATGAGAAACAAAAACAGAAAAAGAGAACAGAAACCTAGGTCTCAATTGTCTAGGTCTTGGATTTTTTCGAAAGAGGGTCCACGACAAAGCTCTGGGACAGAAGGAACAATCTTAAAATCTGTTAAAACAGGTGTCCAGGACTTCCTGTCTCATGAACAGCAAGTGAATATAACCATAGCACAGTATAAGAAGGACACGGACAAGGAAAAGCAATCCACAAGCCTGTGTAACCTTATAAACCTGGGGCAGACCCTGTTGGGTCTCAGACCAGGGCTGTAGTCAAGAAACAGCTTTCCACAACCAAAAGTAATTTCAATAACTCAAACCCTCTCCTTAAATTTCACGAGAACCGTAAAGGGGATCCAGATTCAAAGACCATAACAGTATTTATTAAAACCCCCTTCTTTCCTTCTACATCCCCCCTCCCCTACCCTGTCACACTTGGTGCCAATACAGAGCCTTTCCATTCACAATTCCCTATAATATCTCTCAACACATAATTCTCCTTTTTCTGCCTTTCCTCGCTGTTTTCTGTATCACTTCATCATGCATATTGACCTTACCTCTCTTTTAGCAGAAAAAGAAATTTTTTTAGGAAGAAAAACAATCTGGAAATTGATCTGGTAATTAGAGAATTCTCCTTGGCTGGATAGGCTAGTGGAATAACAACAATCATCCTACATTAATAATTTGATCTTAACATAACTGGGTCACGAATTAAAAACTACAAGTGGGGGAGGGCTTCACTTTGAATATATCCTTAAAACGGAGGCCTAAAAAAATCTGAGATACGTTATGTTCGCATGGTTCTAGAGATAATGTTCACCTAGAGAAATTCATCAAATGAAGATCTCTGTGCTCTATCTCAAAAGAATGAAAGCTCCTTCTGGAAGGACAGATCTGATTGTTTATCAAAGGGAGGTCTAGAATTTCCTAGAGAAAAAAGTGGAAGGAGGCAGAGTGCCTACTGGGAAATGTCACATGGTTCCGAATGGTAAATTGGGGTTTCCCTGTGCATGACTGGCGTGAGTTTTCTAATAGGTTCTATCCCAGCAATTCAATGGTTATGAACCCAGATCTTGTAAGAGTCAAGCTGTGTCCTAACCAAGTGACAAGGTAAGGAAGAAAGATGACAGAATGGAAAGATCCTGCCCCATCTGAAGTAATTACTCCTTTCCCACTAATTCGTATCATGTAGGGATGTGGGCTTAGGGCTGCCAGATTCCCACTTTTCCAGGAGAACCTGAAAATCTAGATGCTATATGTAAGACCCTCCCCTCGCAGTCGTGGATATTGGCCCTTGACTAGTTTTCATCTCTCCAAATGCCAAATTACCATGCCTGAGGGCTGATGCAGCCCACAGACCACATCAACTCTTGGGGGGCTGGGAATGGGGGGATCAACCATGTAAAGTATGTAGGGTCAGGCCCAAGAAGTCCATACAAAAATGGGAAACTGCCTCTAAAGACAATACCCTTACATAACAAATCCACTTTAAAAAAATTTTTTTTAATGTTTTATTTATTTCTGAATGAGAAAGACAGCGTGAGCAGGAGAGAGTCAGAGAGAGAGGGAGACACCGAAAATGAAACAGTCTCCAGGCTCTGAGCTAGCTGTCAGCACAGAGCCTGACACAAGGCCCAAACCCACGAACCGTGAGATCATGACCTGAGCCGAAGTAGGACACTTAATCGACTGAGCCACCCAGGTGCCCCACAACTCCACTTTAGAAAGCTATGCAGTGAAAGAATTTCTTCGTTATACAAAAATCAGTGTATAAGGATATTTATCACAACTATTTGTAACTGAAAAATTGGAAATAACTAAGCTAGCCAACAATAGGGACTTAGTTTAAATACATTTTGTATGATATGTCCATACTATACTAAAGTGTATTCACTAAGAAGGAGGCTGCAGGAAATTATTTATCAGAAAGGTGTTGCTGATCTTATTATTAAGGAAAACAGCAGGTTAAAAAATGTATAATTCAATTTTTTCATATGTGTAAATGTTTGTGTGTATATCTTTGGTTCAAACAAGAAATTATAAACGCAATTAGAAAAAAGCTTTAAAATGAAGAATAGTTAAAACACAACATAGCAATATTGGTGGGATGCAACACCAACAATGCTAAGTGGCAAACTTTTATTTTTTAATGCGTATATTGAAAAGAAGAAAAGTTTAAAATCATTTATGTAACTTTCCATATTAAAAAGCTATAAAAAGAGCAGGCACCTAGGTGGCTCAGTCAGTTAAGCATCAATTTCAGTTCCGGTCATGATCCCATGGTTCATGGGTTCAAGCCCCCCATCAGGCTCTGTGCTGACTGACAGCTCAGAGCCCAGAGCCTGCTTCAGATTCTGTGTCTCCTTCTCTCTCTGCCCCTCCCCTGTGCTCGTGCTCTCTCTCTCAAAAATAACATAAAAAAATTTTAATGTTAAAAATAATATATAATTTGAATTATTTTTTTTTAAACTTGAAGAAAATTTCAGATGAAGTGAGTTTCACTAGTGAACTCTAGGACACATTTAGGAAATGATGCCGATTTCACAGAAATTCAGAAAATCAAGGGGGGGGGGCTATATTTCCTAAGTCATTTTATTATCCTGATATCAAAACCAGATAAATACATAAAATGAAAAGAAAACTGCAGATAAACATTCCTTGTGATTTGTGCACCTGGGTGGCTTAGTCGGTTAAGCATCCAACTTCGGCTCAGGTCAGGATCTCACGTTTCGTGGGTTCGAGCCCTGCGTCGGGCTCTGTGCTGACAGCTAGCTCAGAGCCTGGAGCCTGTTTTGGATTCTGTGTCTCCCTCCCTTTCTGACCCTCCCCTGCTCATGCTGTCTGTCTGTCTGTCGGTCGGTCTGTCTCTCTCAGAAATAAATAAAACATTTTTAAAAATTAAAAAAAATTCCTTGCGAAAATCGAAGCCAAAAATCTTCAACAAAATTTTAGCAAACTGAAGCTGGCAATACAGAGAAGAAGAATACATTTTTATCCAGTGGAATTTATTTCAGGGATGCAGGGTTGATTTTTTTATAGTTTTTAAATCATTCAATATGATGTACCACAATAAAACAAAGCATATAACAGCATATGACTATATTAACAGATACAGTAAAAGCATTTGAAAAACTTAATATCCATTCACAAGTAAAAACTTGTAGTCATTGAGGAAAAAGAACATCTCTAACATGATAAAGGGGATCTCAAAAAAGCCTACAGCTAACATTCTATGTAATGGTGAAAATGTTACTATCTTCCTTGAGGTTAAAGTTAGGAATAAAGCAAGGATGAGTAATCTAATCACTGCAGTGCAAATTGTAATGGGAATCCTGGATGTGTGTTAACTCAAGGAGAAGCAATAAAATGGCTGCCACTTGGAAAAGAATAAAATTGTCTTCATTCACAAATGACATGGTTGTATGCATAGAAAATCCCAAGGAGCCTACAAAGTAAAGCACTAGAATTAGTAAGCGAATTTCGCACAGTCTCAGGATATAAGGCCCATAAAATAAATTGCATTTTTATATATTATCAGTGAACAATTACAAAGTGAAATTTTTAAAAGATTTTACAAGAGCATCAAAAATGAGATTGCTTAGGGAAAAAAATTGAACAAAATACACATAAGACCACACTGAAAACTACAAAGCATTGAAGACCTAAAAACACAAGAAATAAACTTTGTTTCTGGGTTGAAAAATTCTATATTGTTAAGATCTCCATTGTCAGGGTGCCTGGGTGGCTCAGTCAGTCAAAGGCCCAACTTCAGCTCATGTCATGGTCTCATGGTTCGTGCATTCGAGCCCCGCATCGGGCTCTGTGCTGACAGCCAGCTTAGAGCCTGGATCCTGCTTCAGATTCTGTATCTCCCTCTCTCTCTGACCATCCCCTGTTCACACTCAGCTCATGCTCCCTCTCCCTCTCTCAGAAATAAATAAAACATTAAAATTTTTTTAAATCTCCATTGTCCCAAATGGGTCTGTAGCTTCTATACAATCGCAGTCAAATTCCTGAAAGAATTTTATTTTTTAAGAAATTGGCATGTTGATTTCAAAATATGGATAGAAATGCAAAGGACATAGAAAGACCAAAATAACTTTGGAAAAGAGGGAGAAAGTTGAAGGATTTACCAACCTCCCCCCATTCAAGATTTACTGCAAAATACAGATATCAAGACTGTTGTACTGGTATATAGCTATATAGATCAGTGGAGCAGAATAGAATTCACAAGTAGAGAGACCTACACATATATGCTCAGCTGATTTTTGACCAAGTCCTCAGGGTAATTCAGTGGGAAAAGGACAGAATTTTTAACCAGTGACCCTGGGACACTTGGATATCTGTCTGGATGTGGTGGTTAAATTATGTGTCAATTTAGCAAAAATAATGTTTGCCCAAATACATAGCCAGACATTATTCTGGATGTTTCTGTTAGGATTTTTGTTTTCAGTTTTTGGACGAGATTAATATTTAAACTGGTGGACTTTGAGTGAAGCAGTCTGCTGTCCTCCCTAATTTGGATGGGCCTCATCTAATCAGTTGAAGGCTTTAATAGAATGCAGACTGACGTCCCCAGAGTCAAATGGAATTCTACAAGCAGACAGCCTTTGGACTAGAACTGCGTCTATTCCCTGAGTCTCCAGCCTCTGCATCAGATTTTGAACTTAGCAAGCTTCCATGACAGGATGAATACACTCCTTAAAAGCTCTTTCTCTCCCTCCCTCCCCCCACCTCGAGAACTCTAACTAATACAGTGGATAAAAGAAACTTGAATGCTAGAGCATAATAAAAATGAACTCCAAATGGATCATAGACCTACATATAAAACTCTAACATTTGAAATTTCTAGAATATGTATGAGAAAAATACTTGGGATCTTGTCTTGGAAACAAAGATTTTTCTACACAGGACACCCTAACAATAAGAGAAAAAAAATAACTCAGAATTAAGCAAAGGAAAAACATTTTGGTTCTCAAAAGACACCACCAAGATAATAAAAGATAAGCCATAGACAGCATCAAATAACCACAGTACTTATTTTTGACAAGGGATTTAAATCCTGAATTTATAAAGTACCAAACTACTCAATTTTAAGATCAGCAAACTATCTGAGGCAATATTTCACAAAAGAAGATGGACACACGGCAAACACAGACTCACCATCATCAGTAATTAGGGAATGCAAATCAAAGCAAAATGAGATCCCACTGAATGAAACATCATACAGTCACAAGAATGGCTGAAAGACTGACAATAATACCAGTGTCGTCAAAGGCACTGAGCACTGAAACTGTCTTACACTGATGGTGGGAATGCAAAACTTGTACAGAAAACTGGCACTTGTTTATAATGTGAAATAAACACCAACTACATCGACTCAGGAGAAGTGAAAACATAGTCACAAAGAGCTTCTTGCAAAAATGTTTACCGAAATTTTATTCGTCATAGCACAAAACTGGAAAAAAGCCTGAATGTCTATCAACAGGTGAATGATTAAACAAATCTTCATACTTTCATGCAGTGGAATACTACTTAGTGACAGAAAGGAGCAAACTACTGATATATGCAATGTAGATTCATCTCAAAAACATGATGCTGATGGGGCACCTGGGTGGCTCATTCGGGTAGGCATCCAACTGATGGTTTTGGCTCAGGTCATGATCTTGCAGTTTTGTGAGTTTGAGCCCCTTGTCGGGCTCTGCACTGGCAGCGTGGAGCCTGCTTGGGGTTCTCTGTCTCCCATTCTCTCTCTGCCCCTCCTCCACTCACGCTGTCTCCGTCTCTCTCAAAATAAATAGACTTAAAAATAAATAAAGATAAATATTATGCTGAGCAACAGGAGATTGACATAAAAGGAAATATGCTGTGTGATTCCTTTACACAGATTTCAAGACCATTCAGAACTAATCCCCACTGACACATACAAGAGTAGTGTTGCCTGGTGCGTGGATCCGGGTGGTAAGGGGGTTGACTGCAAAGTAGCCTCCTGGAAATTGTACGTGTGTTGGACATAAATGTTCTATGCCGTGACTGGGGTGGTAGTTTCACAAGTGTACATATTATTTTGAAACTCATCAAACTGTACAGGAAAATGGATACATTTCGTGACATTTCGTGACAGGACATCTATTGTCCTTCAATAGGTCGATAACATAGATTTTTTTAAAAACATTCTCTCAAGACCGTCCCACTCCGCTGCAATGCTCAAGGCCTCCTGCACACTGCGGTCTCCACCTGAAAACTCATGCAGAGCTTTTTCCCATTTTCTGGGGATCTCTGCTAGGATTCTAGGGATTGGCACACACATCCCCCAGCCCTTGTCTGTTCCACTAGAAAAGGTGTTTATATAGGAAGTGATCTCAGGTCTGGCTGGCTGAGCCTCAGAGTCCCCTGGCACATCCATTCAAAATGCATGTTCTTTCGGCTCAGGTTTGTAGGTTAAAGCCAGCTGTGCTGA
This sequence comes from Crocuta crocuta, assembly GCF_008692635.1. Classification (NCBI taxonomy): domain Eukaryota; kingdom Metazoa; phylum Chordata; class Mammalia; order Carnivora; family Hyaenidae; genus Crocuta; species Crocuta crocuta. The sequence goes on from NW_027528209.1 coordinate 1,025,023, forward strand.
CAGCTTGGAGCCTGGAGCCTGCTTCGGATTCTGTGTCTCCTTCTCTCTCTGCCCCTCCCCTGCTCATGCTCTGTCTCTTTCTCAAAACTAAACATGAAAAAAATAGTTTTAATGTGTGTTCCTGGGCTCTATCCTTGGAAAGTCTACTTTAAATCCCAGACTAATGCCACGGTGCTGTCCTGTGCTCATTGTTCACATTCATAACTGCACTAGACTTGAGTCACTGCTCCAAGGCTCTGTTGAAACTCAATTCCCCCCTGTGTCCAGGCTGGCCCTACTGGACACTAGCCTCACTTTTTAATAACAGCTTTTCTCAACCTTAGGCATCTCAGGGGACAAAATGATGTCATTCTAATCATTTATATGGCAAATTAAGAGGGCTCTGAGACAGATTAACAGCTCAGTCTTTTTGTAGAGTCCCCGTCCCTCTGAGGAAAGGGGTTACATGGACGCAGGAATCAGCCCTTCTGATCATGACCACTTGTCAGGTCATGTGGGAACTCACTCTTCCCCCTGAGATTCAGGATTAAGGATAAAATCCTTTAATGGCAAAGCAAAAATGAGGGTCTCTGCTCTGGCGCAATGTCAAGGTGACTCTAAGGAATTCTTCCTACTCAACTGTCTGTGTTAAGTCAGAGTAGGTTTTTCTACATTCTGTGGAACAAGGCCCTAAACGTTGCACTGGCTTGAAAATCTCTTTGTCTGAAAACCTTTATCTGCAGTCTGGTCTGATTAGAAAAATATCAGGGGCGCCTGGGTGGCTCAATCGGTTGAGCATCCAACTTTGGCTCAGGTCACGATCTCAGGGTTCATGGGTTCGAGCCCTGTGTCGGGCTCTGTGCTGACAGCTTGCTCAGAGCCTAGAGGCTGCTTTGGATTCTGGGTCTCCTTCTCTCTCTGCCCCTCCCCCATTCACACTCTGTCTCTCAAAAATAAATAAGTGTAAAAATTTTTTTTTGGAAAAAAAATATCAAAGATTGTACCTGCAAACCCATGAATACTGGGATATGTGTGAGGCTGCTCACCTAGGATTTCTACCAACATAAGTTGTGTTTGCTGCCTCTTACTTTACAGAGTAACTTTACAGGGAAATAGGGTGCGGAGGCAGAGGGTGGGGTGGCTGTGTATTGGGCATGTGTGCATGCAAGGAGAGCATATCTGAGATCATAATTTTAATTCCATGCATTTAAGGTCCTAGAAGCCCAGGTAAGACCCCAGACAGTTTTTTCAAACTGGAAATGCTCTTTAGGCCTCATTGAAACTTGAATGTAAGTGTTTTTAATCACTTGGGCCACCGCAAGAACCGGGGGATGGGAACTGTGGCTGAATGAGAAGGAAACAAGACAAATCTCTGTGCAGAGCAGCAGAAGAGGCAGGGAGGGGAAAGATTTAGAAGGCAAATGGCAGCACAAGGAAATCCAATAGCTCGAGTCCAATAGCTGGGGTGAAAAGTGGACTCGGGAAGAAAGAGGCAGGTTGGAATGCAAAGTGCAAGCTTGACCTTCTCTGCAGCGTAGCCTGGGGCCCTGGTGACAGCTGCTCACTCTCAAACTTCTCTACATGTCTGCCGACAAGGGCGCTTTGGAAGGCACAGAGCACACCTTCCATCGTTTAGCCCGGTTTCCACTGTTGAAACACTCTGATTCCTTATTAGGTCTTCCTGATTCTCTCTAGTGGAAAAGAAAAAAAGATACAAGCCCATTACTTCCCTAAACCTTCCCTCTTGTCAATATGATATTGACAAAATTCTCCTAGTTTAGGATCTCCTAGGAATTGTCAAGGCATCCTATTGTACTAAATTGATGACACTTGTAGGATTTTAAGGACTCTGTACAATTTTAGAACTAGAAAGGACATAGTCCCCAATCTTAATCTGAGGCATTTAATCATTTATGCAAAAATACATATTGTCACATCCCCTGCTATGGAGCCCAGAAGCAGAAAGAGCCCAAGACTTGCGTTCAAATATCACCATCTCCCTCTCATGGGCGGCTGTTAATTTCCCTCCATGTGAGGCTCTGAGCTCTTTAGGTAACTCCCTGCCATATTCTTTCTCATCCTTCCTTCCTTATGTTGTTCTTAAGTTCATCTCCTTTGGACTCTAGAGATAGAGCCTAGGGATATAGTCGTGCATAAAATAGATAAAAATTCTGCCCCAGATGAGCTTATAATCTAGTGAACAAAGCACTCAACGAAACTAAACACAGATGGACGGACGTGCTCTAACATCAGATAGTGATGCTAAAATTAGAAGAGAAGAGAGGATAAGGTTTGAGAGGCTGGTGGTGCTTAAAGGGAGTGGTTCGTTAGGAGAGGCCTCTTGAGGTGGTGACACTTGAATAGACCTGTAAGAGAATTAAGAGAATGAACCCTGTGGAAATCCAGGAACAGTATGCCAGACCCAAAACACTCTGAGGTGCAGATGAGCTTGGCATTTTTAAGAAACCGCAGGATCCTCCCTACAGCTCACATAGTGTGAACGAGGCAGATAGGAGGTGAGGTCAGAGATTTAAAAAAAAAAAAAAAAAAAAAAAAAAGGGCAAAGACTGAGGGGGTGCAGGGCCTGGAAAGCAATAGAGGAACAATTTAAGCGATCTTCCAAAGGCACCAGTGTAATTCTTCCTTCCTCATCCAGACTCAGGGTAACTTTAAATCACTACACATATCAGAAGTCAAAATCTGTCTGTATGATAGTTATCACACATCATAATTTTTTTAATGTTTATTTTTGAGAGAGAGAACATGAGCAGGGGAAGAGAGAGAGGAGGGAGAGAGAGGATCTGAAGTAGGCTCTGTGCTGACAGCAGAGAGCCCAACGTGGGGTTCGAACCCACGAACTGTGAGATCATGACCTGAGCTGAAGTCAGACACTTAACCGATTAAGCCACCCAAGTACCGAAGGTGTCCTGCATTATAAAGTAGACCACCAGACTGAGAGCAGATTGAGAACAGGGTGAGTCATCCCCACGAGGAATATGATGACTAACACAACTTTAAAGGAAAGGCACACTTTGAGAGATATAACTGGGACTTTTCAAACCATGAAAGATGTGATAGGGTCCTAATGCAATTATCTTTATCATTTTTTAAGTATGTTTTTCTACTAAAGTCTAGACAATTTTAGTTTTTACAGATCTGTAAAAAGATCTGGAAGGCCAGTCGCTCAGGAGCAGTCCCCAAATCGTGAGCCCCCAAGGGACGGTCAGAGGAGAGCCCAGGGTAACTGGTAGAGGTGACCTGCAAAGGCAGAGCCCAGTCTGTCGTTCAGAGTGTGCCCAGTGGCAGGCTAGCTGTGCAGAAGTCAGGAACCTGGCACTTCTTACCACGGGTTGCTCTGTAGCTTACAGAGCACACTAGTAAAATATAAATAGGTCTTGTTTTCCACAAGTAGATAACTCTGCAGGTGAACTTTATTTTTTTAATGTTTATTTATTTTGAGAGAGAGAGCGAGAGAGCGAGAGAGAGAGCAGAAGACTAGGGCAGAGAGAGAGGGAAAGAGAGAATCCCAAGCAGGCTCCACGCTGAGCCTTATTTGGGGCTTGATCTCATGAACCATGAGATCATGACCTGAACCGAAATCAAGAGTCAGATGCTTAACTGACTGAGCCACCCAAGTGCCCCCTCAAGTGAACTTTAAAAATCACTCTTTCCGAAGGGCTATCTGTGTGGTCCCACTGCCCAAGAGTGCTGCTCACTGAGATTAAGTGGTTTTCTTCATCTGAAGTTTAGATAATTTAATATGCTTCCCAAGAAATGAGTCCAGAATGGAGAAATTCCAAGACAATTACAAATAAATTTTTAAAAAAGTAATTTTACATGCTTTACCTATCATCAAGTCTTAATTGAGCACTAAGAAAGAGATACGCCAGTTTTATTCATAAAAAAAATCAGTACTTACCCCTACTACATAAAGATTAAACAAAGAATGTATCCGTTTGAAGGGATACCAAATGATTTACATTATATGGGACCTTGTATTTGGGGATCCAGGCTCACTACCATGTCATTTTCTCAAATGCGATGAGGTCTAGGAATGCCGGCCTCCCTGTCGCCTTAAATGGGAATGAATATTTGGTCCCAGTTGATCCTAAAAATGTATTTGGATTAGAATCAACAGTGCAGGCCAGTAGGTAAATGGAATACTTGTTGTTGGAGATGTTTTCCCTCATATGGGACCTGGGATATTTAGGGATTCAGATAAGTATCTGAGACTCCAAAAGAGGTTAGAAGTGTTAGAAGCAGTATAAGAAATTACTACGTACATAGCAGGTAAAGAACTTAACCTTGCATTGTGAGAAGTGCATGGCCACCAGCCTACAGGGTGTAAACAAGGCCTGTCTCTCACTCTTCCTGGTTCCGTAAGGACAGAGAGCTGAGCCCCTTCCCAAGGCATGCCTTGGTCTCTCCATCACACACAGAGTACCCAGTGCACAGTACCCAGTACATAGGCAAATCTTAGGCTTGTGTTCTAAGAATACACGGTTTAAGACCCTAAGAGACCATGGTTTTGGAGATCTTCTTACATTATCTCGATACTTGAAGGAGCTCAGAAGAGAATTCTAGCAATTCAAAATATTCACATTTCATAGATGGTTGCCTGAGGAGTGTTTATCTCTTAGAAATATTTGTTGTTGGTTAACCTGAGACTTCTGTTTCTTCTCAATGCTTTGACATGTTCTGTGGCTCTCCACATGATTCAAGGAGTTTTCTCTGGCTAACCCATGGCCTGGAATCTTCTCTAAATTTTTGAAGAGCTATCTTTGCCCCTCATTTGTCATTTGATATATATGATTCGATAGGACCCTCTCTCCTTTCCTTCCTTCCCTCCCTCCTTTTGTTCATTTATTCGTTCCTTTGTTCCTTCCTTCCTTCTTTCCTTCCTTCCGCTTCCTCTTCTCCCTCTCCTAAATTTCCTGACTGCTTACTCTGTGTGAGCACTGTTCTCATCTCTTTTCAATTTTCTAATATCATCCCCTCAGGAACTCTCTTATCTAATCTCTCCCAATTAGATTCTCTAATTCTTGGGTATAGATTCTATCTTACTCCTCTTTGGATCTTAAGTACCAAACCCTCTTATTCATTCAAAATCGTAATTGACCAAAATCTGTGTACAACTAGAGTCCGCTTAAGTTTGTCATGTCTCTCATCTCAGTATAACTAAAACATAAATTTTTCCATTCTTCATCAGTTCAGTTATTATGTCTTACATCTGTAAGTATCATCATTCATGACAGGTCCTAAAACAAACAGATTTTTATAGAAACAAGGTAGGGAGGGAGGGAGAGAGGGAAGGGGGAGGGGAGGCGGGGGGGGAAGAAGAGAGAAGAGAGATTGGAGCAGGACTGATATGATACCTCATACGTTGATAAACTGCAAAATAGCTCTCCTCTTTATATGCGTCTTCCTCTTCTGTATTCTTATAAATCAGCTAAGAGAAGATGATTAGTTTCTTGAAGAATGCTTCTCTCTGTAATTGTATAAAATTGTTCCTATATCCAAGAATGTATACGTTGGGATGGCGGAGGCAAAGGAAGAACATTCCGTAAATCCTGATTGGCAAACCTAAAAAGGCTGTTTTCTCAAAATTATAAATTTCCAAGAACCAGTTCCTCTTTACAAACTATTTAAAAACTCTACTACTAAATTAGTTTGGATTGGTTCTAAGCCCCGAATCCCAAAGGCCAGGGATTCAAACCTTGGCTTCAGAAACCATCGAAAACCTACACACTCATAACGAGAAGTGAAAGAGGTTGTTCGAACCCCAGAAGGGGCCATAAGAAGGCCAAAACCCCTAAGCCCCTGGGGCTGCTGATCCCATTCTACAGGAATGCTGAAAACACCAGCTTTCCCAGAGAGAGACTCCAAACTATATTTTAGGTGATACACTCCAAGCCAAGCCCTCCCTACGTAGCCAGAGACAGAGCTAAGGGCATTTCTCTCAGATTCGTCTTGAACTCTTTGGTCACCAGAAATCTCTAATTACAACAACTGCAAAAATTATCTAAGAAAATTCATGTAGTAGTGAAATGGTAATAGCCATGCCCTTTGAAGACCTACCACATGCCAGGAATTAACCAACTATATATCTAATTTTTATAATGACCATAGAAAATATTTTATGGACAAAGATATTGAGACTCAGAGAGGCTAAGTAACTTAATAAATAGCAGAACCAGGATTAGAAACCAGGTTTATCTGTGTCTCTTAACGAGGGACTGTTTTGCCCCCTTGGGAACATTTGATCATGTCTGAGCATGTGTTTGGTTGACACGGCTTGGGGGCTGCTCATGGTATCACTTGGGCAGAGGGATGGCACTCAACATCCTTCAGTGCACAGGACACCCCCTACCAACCACAATTATCCAGCCCAAAATGGCAGCAGAGCCGAGGCTGAGAACTCCCCCATCTCTCTCATTCCAAGGCTGACCGTGCCTGGCAAAACCTCCAGCATCTAGATGTGTGAGGAAATACAGATGCGACAGTGAGGGTATGGTTGAGTGCAAAAGAAGATGAAGGGAAGACATTGGCTTGAGGTAGAAATTTCCATTCATTTGTAATAGAGATGGGCAGCGAACGGGGAACACAACACAAGCCAAGAAATTTCCCATCCCTTTAATTAACTGTCCCCTTAGTCTACTGATGAGCACCACCCAGCACGGTAGATGATACAGATGAGCCACACTAATGGATCTGGACAAAACCAAGCATTCCAGTCCAGGGAACCTTAAATGTGGCTGCCTCCCAACCACAGTCAATCTGCCTTGAGATTGATAAAGTAGCCAAGGCAGCCCACTGGGTCTACTTATCTCGGCACCATGGCTGTCTGGGAGTGAGCGCGGCCAATATCTGCTTCCCCACGGCCCACCTCTGGCTGTCAGCTCCTGGATCTAGGTCAGCCAGGGGCCAGGCCGGGTGGCTGGCACCAGACACCCAGGCCCGTTCTCTGTCTTTCCTCTATGAAGAAATGGCTTCCCTAATGCTGCCAATTGCATGGATCATGGAATCTGTCAGTAAGACAGCCTTTTTTCTGTGCCTGCTTGGAGCATGAAAAGCAGAAGTTTTCTTGGATTGGGATTTAGTGTAGATGCTCTCTGTCACGTTTTCTTCATCATTAACAGTCATACATCATTCTACTCAGCAACTTCTTTGCGTCTCCATGTTGATTTCGTCACCCCTTCTGGAATTGGGGAATTACATAGAGTTCCAGAAGAGCCTCCTGTCTACCCCTCCACGCCTTCCGTTCCACTCCCAGGACAAGTTGTGGCTTTGTCCAGGCCCCAGGGCTCTGGTCCCTCTCCAGCAGAGGACCCTCTGTGGGTCTATGGTCTCCCAGCTCTGTCACCTACTGTCACACTGTCAGCACACTGGCAGGCCTGGTGCTGACAGCTGGATCCGATTGCATTAGCGAAATGAATAAGTGAGGGTCATATCCGGGCAGATGTCCTTTGTAGCAGTTGTCTTACTACATTGTCACTTTTGAATGTCTGGCTGGTCTACAAAACAGAAAGCTCCTTGAAAGCCGGGGCCGTGTCTTTGCTCCTTTGTATTCCCACTGCCTGGTACGTAACAGAAGCTGAAATAGTTAACCGAGTGAAAAGAGTAAATGGAAGCAACTAATGAATCTCGTTTCAAGAGTGCCTTTATATTGGATTTCCAGTGTCAAAACAGGGCACCTGAGATACCACAACTGAATATGTATGATAAAACTGTGCACAAAATAGAGTGAATTCTTCTGCGGATAAATTAATTTTTTTAATGAGAAAGAATATGAGAAATGTACCAGGAAAAATAAATCCCTTTAATATGTCATTGTGACCATTACAAAATTCAAAGGCAATTTTCTCTTTTAAAAATGTTACGACAGGGGGCAACTGAGTGGCTCAGTCCATTAAGCTTCTGACTCTTGATTTCAGCTCAGGTCATGATTTCACCATTTGTGACTTCAAGCCCCACATCAGGCTCTGCACTGTGTCAGCACAGAGCCTGCTTGGAATTCCCTCTCTCTCTCCCTCTCTCTCTTTCTCCTCTTCCTCCACTCCTGGTCTTTCTCTCTCTCTCCCTCTGTCTCAAATAAATAAGCATAAAAAACATTTTTTAATATCAGAACAAAAAAGATGCATATTATTACAGAAACATCCCTTCCCTGTCATATAAAAAGGAGTATTTCCTGTCTTCTAAATATCAGTGTAATCTTATTTCATATACAAGCTCTTCGTGAAAAGAAGGCATTTCCAGTCTCCAGTCCCTGAAGGCAACATTCAGCTACAAATACTGTCTTTCAAGAATAAATGTTCTTTTAGTAGAATTAACTCTACCAGATCCTTTAAATGCCATGTGTTAAAATTCCTGAGTTGTAAAAATTTTGTCTCACCTGAACGATTGATGTACTTCTATCCCAACATATTACACCATAAAGAGGATGCATGAACTTCCAGGAACAGCTTTTGAGGGACAGAGACTTAATATGGCACTAGATTAATGGCACAATATTTTTGAAATTAAAAATACTGCATAATTTAAAAAACTTGGAAAGGGAAAAATGAATAATAAACAGAGCACCAGAGATCCTATCATTGGCACGAAGGGCAGAATTGTCACATTCCTTCTCAGTCATCCACGACTCTTCCAGCTTACGCCTGAATCACCTAACTCTGAATTCTTTTGGCACTTTCTGTTGGTATTTGGTGAGAGTGAGACTGTGAGCCTAAGGCAGATTCCATATAGGCCACACAGAGAATGAATCCAGCAAGAGTCTTGTGGATACATGTTATTTTGTTTGACTTGCACCTTTGTAAACTTTTGAATTTGTTAACATTTCTACAAATTGGCCGATTTCTTGTATAAACCCATTTCTCTTGAAGAACCAGAAAGGTCTGGTAATGCTTAGTCCACATTCTCAAGTGGCTGAAGCCAAGTGGGGGCTCCATTCTGTAGAAATAGCGGGTGCTTCTGGTTTGCCAGTGGCTCCACAGTCCTACGTGTTACCTCCCTGGCCTCTGTGGACTTCAAATATGCAGCCCAGCTCCCAGGCATGGTCACTTGTCTGAGACATTGGTGCAAACCCACTGGACGTGGGACAGCAGGCCAAGGCAGCCGATGAGACCCTCCTAACCAGCGGAGGATCAAAGAACCTGATTATTAGCATGGGCAAAGCCATAAAGCTGCAGGGAAGGCTCACAGGCTTAGAGAATCAGGACATGTCACTAGGGGTTGCAGATGGCTGTAGGGCAGTCTGGATGACAGTGGACAGGAGTCCCCCACAGGAGAAGATGGTATCATCTGGGACCCACAGGTCATGATCCTTGACAGGCTATGCCTTGGAAATTTCTTTCTACAAACTTGGCTTCTGCAGAACCACGGGGTAGCAGGGATACCATAGGAGTTCTCCGTGCTTCAAGGGATGAAGTTTCTCATCTCTGTTGCTGCTCTTTTCTGATGCTGGGGCAGGCGTTCTGGCCTCAGAACCTTTCAAGGAGGCCTCATTTTGACAAGCCCGCATATCCTATCTGCTGTTGGCTTTCAGTGTCTGTTTTGACTTCTGCAGTAAGGTAGTTGCTTGGGAGCCAGTGAAATGCCTTACATTTCACCTGTGACCATCTGTGACAGACTACTGTGTGCCGGCCAAACAGCCCCTGCTCCTTATTTGTTTTGAATCGATTGCGTCCTCAGGGCATGAGTTAGACAAAATGGCCAAGCAATAACGGAAATGAGGCTGGGGCCCCCTGTGCCCTCCATGGGAACCAGGAGCTCTTTGGCCCCTGCAAGGGTGGAGAGTCCTCGAAGAGAAAAGACTCTTTGAGATGCACATGGAGGGGCCCCTGGGTGGCTCTGTTGGTTAAGCGTCCAACTCTGATTTCAGCTCAGGTCATGATCTTGTGCTTCATGAGATCAAGCCCCGTGTTGGGCTCTGTGCTGACAGCATGGAATCTACTTGGAGTTCTCTCTCCCTCTCTCTCTGTCCCTCCCCTATGCATTCTCAATCTCTCTCTCTCTCTCTCTCTCTGTCAAAATAAGCGAACATTTTTTTTAAAAGATCCATATCTGGGAGCATTCCAAAGTAACCCTCAGGTAGAAATGGAAGAGGTGTTAGGCCTCACCTGATTACACCTGAGAACAGGTAGTGCACAGCTACAACTCTCCGTGGCATTTGAGGGCAGGCCTTCCTCCAAAGATTGTGTAGTTCCAAACAACTGCCACCTAACCATCAAAAGGGATTTGTACCTATACTCATACAGAATTCCAACAGGAACGAGCTCAAAGAACCACATGAAGGAGGATTCTTCTGTGGGTATAAACACTGGTTTATCAGCCTTGCTTCTCATTAGCATACACCCTGCCTTGTAATTATGCCCTAATTTGTACTGTGCAAACATCTAACAATCCCTCCACCAACAGCTTCTCTAATTAGTCAGAAAATCAGTGGCAGATGTGAAACTCGTGGGATGCTGAATGTCAAACATTAATTAATTTTAAAAACTTTGAAGCCTCTTAAAAAACCTTTCCTTCAGAAAAACTTTATATGAGGGCCTCGCCAACAGACACCCTCACATAGTTTTTCTTTCATCCTGCTACATTTGGAACCTGATTTATACCATTTCTAGACTCTTCTCTGGACTGGAGCTATTTGGGGAATTCATTAGCTCTTCAGTCTTTGCTGAAGCAGATGTGGAATTGGTTACGCTAACACCTCTGGCCACATATCTAACTGTTGTATCTGACTCTGACAATCAGCAGGGACCTGTCCCCCAACTCCAGAGCAGAATGAGAAAAGTCACGGTGTCAGGGTGCCTGGGTGGCTCAGTCGTTTAAGCATCCGACTCTTGATCTCAGTTCAGGCCATGATCTCAGGGACGTGAGTTCAAGCCCCGTGTTGGGCTCTACACTGGGCGTGAAGCCTACATTAAGAAAAAAAAAAAAGTTATAGAGTCTGTGGTTTGTCACAGCAAATGATGAGGGCCTGGGTGTCTCCTGGTGACTTTCATCATATCTCGCATTCAGATAGTTCCCAAGGCCCCTGGGGTTGCTCTTGAACTTCTGTGTGGCAGGATTGCCCCCAAAGATGGTACAATGTGAGGAGTCTCTTTGCCTCTAGACTGAATAGGCCTCATGCTTCAGGCCACACCTGGCACCCCTGTGGCCAGCCACTCGTCCCCCCTAGTGGAGAAGGGGCTATAAGACCTCACAGTGATGACGGTCATTTTCAGTCACCCCGGGAAACAAAACTTAGAAACTTATTCTTGTCCCTGCTTCCCAAAGTAGCTGGGCACTCTCCTTGAAGCCCCTAAAGTTCTACCTGAGGTGAAAATTTGTGGTTCTGCCTCTATTTTCACTGCAGTGGCCCTGGCTGTCACTTTGGAGGACACCAGCTAACTTTGGCCCATCTGGCATTCTCTTCAAAGCTTGGTTTCAGCCATTGCACCCTCCCAACATGTCTAAGGAAGGGTCCTCATTGTAGGGGTATAAAAACTTTCTGCAGGGGCGCCTGGGTGGTTCAGTTAAGCCTCTTACTTCGGCTCACGTCATGATCTCACAGTTCGTGAGTTCGAGCCCCGTGTCAGGCTCCATGCTGACCGCTCGGAGTCTGGAGCCTGTCTCAGATTCTGTGTCTCCCTCTCTCTGTCTGCTTCTCCCTTATCTCTTTCAAAAATAAGTGAACATTAAAAAAAAAAAACTAAACTAAAAACCAACTCTGCAAGCCAAAAATCACTCTCTACAGTGTTGCTTTTTTTTTTTTTTTTTTTCACCCTTTCCATTGTAGCCACCTGTGTTTTAATAATGTTTTCCTTTTGGAAGACTTAAAAAAAAATTTTTTTTTCAGAGCTGGATTGGAAATCATAGAAATACTAATACTTAACATGTCCTTCAGCATGTCCTAAACATTATTCAAAGCACTCACATGGATTACTGTATTTAACCCTCTCAACGAGTCAGTGAACTGAGGGCCACCATCATTGCCATTTTACAGATGGGAAAACTGAGGCCCTGCAAAGTTAAGTAGCGCGCTGGGGTCACAGGATAGTAGAATCAGAATTCATACTCAGGTAGTCTGCCTCCAGAGTCCTTGCTACGTGAGAAAAGGGACACCTCACGGTCACATCCGAAAGCTTCCCTCCATCGAACTGCTAGTTGCTGTCCTAAGAGTCACTAGATATGTGTCCCTCTGTCCCCTCAGGGTGGACATCTCCCCATGTGCCTGCACTGCCTCAGTTGCAAAGCTGTATTCTCCCCACCACTCCCAAATTCCCCCTTGCCAGAGAGGCTGGTCCCGGAGGGCTAGCTGATGGGTACTGCCCCACCCTCAGCTAGTCTCAGATGGGCTCTGGGTCTTGAACACATAATCANGCACATGGTCCCCATTGACCCCTACGCGACCCCTTTGAAGCTTCCCTCTGTGGGCTGTTGACTCAGGTTGACCTGTGCACACGTACCTACAACTGACCCCAGTTCTTAGCTCTCCGAGGGATAGCAAGGAGCTTCTGCCCTCTGAGTAAATAAGGGGGCTTTCCGAAAGAATGGGGACACATTTATGACCCTACAGAGCCTCACAGTTTGCAGAAATACTTGCAGGGGCTTCACGTGTTCCTTGAAGCCAGCCACGCTGCTCTAACTACAAAGATACTCTGCTCTTAACATTTTGCTTTGTAGCTTGTACACCCTAGCAGATTTTGCAGGAAGGTGCAAATAAAAAAATCTTTTTCTAATAAAAAAAAAACTTCTCGACAACCTAACATCACTCAGGTATATACAAAGGTACTCTAAAGGCAGTGCGTTCCCCACCTTGGCTGTGTGTTTTCATCCTCTAGGGGAACTTTTATGACTCTCGGTGTCAGGTCACACCCCAGGCCAAGTTCATCAGAATGTCAGAGGGCGGAGCCCAGGTTCTGACAATTTTTAAAGCTCCCCAGGCAATTCCAATATGCAGCTAATTCTGAAAAACCACTTTCTTTTCTTTTTTAAGATACACAGTCTTCCTTCCTGCTAACCCCGTTGCTTCCAACATTTCTGTATGGTTAGCAAGCTTTCTCCCTTGATGCTGGGCTCAGATCTTCCTTGGAGAGTGAAAAACTCAGCTTGCATTGGAGTTGATAATATGTAACATATGCTGAGGGCTTCCTCTGCACAAGTGCGCACTAGATGCTTCCTGGGGCTGGTTTTGGGTAATCCTCCCAAGAACACAGTGGGAGCGGAGAGCAAGAGCACTCTTATTCCCACTTTACAGAGAAAGAGGCTAAGATTCAGAAAAACTGGTAGGATCGAGATTTGACCCAAAGAGTCAGACTCTGGAATCTCCCTGAGACAGAAATTTCTAAATTCTTCTGATGACCAGGCTTGGGGGGGGCTTGTACCATCTATGATTTGATTAGAAAATACTGGCTGTGAATTCCCATAAGGAAACTGACTTGTCATATACAGACCCGGGCCCATTCGCCCATAGCCAATGCCTCCTTTGCAGATGCTTTCGGCTCGTTGGAAAAGCCGTGCTCCCCAAAAGACAAAGAGTGTCTCCATCCATCCCCCTTTCTGGGTTCCTGGAATCACAGAAACATGAGCTCGCTCTATCAGGCAAAGCGCCAAGGGCTCACAGGGAGTGTCTTGTTCGGTTCTCACGGCAACCTGGGTTCGCACAGTGCAACTCACACCCTCATGTTGCAGATGAGGAAACAGGCGCAGGGAGCTTTGGGAACACAGCCGGTGCTTCCTCGCAGCTAGCTGGCAGAGCTGGCTTGAGCTCAAGTCTTCGGAGGGGAAAAGTGAGAATTTTATCAGTGAAGCCCACAGCTTCTAGAAAGACAAGGACGGTCGCGGGCTATGCAGCAATCTGGAGATAGTAAGAGTGGTCACCAGAGGGAGACAGAGCTTGAGACATCAGAAGGCGTATGTCTGTTTCAGGAATAGTTCACAAGCACAGAGCTCGTGGAGGAAAACCAGCACAGTGGAACTCTGCTTTGGTTCAATTTCCCGCTCTGCTGCTGCCGCCGCTGTTTTTCCTTCCTCCTCCTCTTCCGCCTCCTCCTGTTCTACCTCTTCTTTTTCCTTGCATGTTTCTAAATGGTAAGGAGCGGCTTTCCCAGAGGGTGCAATCCAAGGATGGTATGTTGAGCACCAGCTCCACCCTCTGCCGAGAGCCTCGGCACCTGAAGCCTGAGCAAACATGCGGTTTCCTGGGTTTGAAGGCACAGTTTCCGCATCTCCTCTGTCAGATCCTGGGGCTCCTGAGACACAAAAGCAACACTAGATAAAATTCCTTTCTTCTTCTTCTTTTTTTTTTTTTTTTTTTTTTTTTTTTTTTGAGGAAAGAAATTGAACACGGCCAAGGCAAAGGAGAGTTTGGTTGGAATTCATCTGCAGGATTTTCTTCTTTTTTTGCCTCAAGTGTTAGACTCTTAAATACGTAAACACTGCCTATAAGTAACAGATACACAAAGCTATACTGATAGCATCTGGCATCATTTTTTTAGAGAACTTTTTTCTGATTTCTGGATTTTAAACTTTTGAAAGGCTTCTCCTTAGAATATGGGCTGCATAACAGGAAGGAAATGAATTTTTTAAATTGATAGGATCAGGGCATCTGGGTGGCTGCGTCGGTTAAGCATTTGCCTCTTGATTTCGGCTCAGGTCTTGATCTCACCGTTTGTGAGTTCAAGCCACACATCAAGCTCTGTGCTGACAGTGCGGAGCCTGCTTGAGATTCTCTCTCTCCCCTCTCTCTCTGTCCCTACCCCATTTGTGCGCTCTCTCTCTCTTTCTCTCTCTCTCTCAAAATAAATAAACATTTTAAAAAATGTCTTTTTGGTGTCTTGAGCTAATTGCTTTTAGGGAGAAGAGACTCTTTTAGTAACTGAATTAGTTTTCTGACAGTGCCCCCCATTAAACCAGTAACTCCTTGTCTTTAGCGGTCAGAGATGCCTACCAATCTGTAGTCCCCTTTCCCTTCGTCACCTCCAAGTGGACCACGAATCAAGTCTATTCCACTGGTGAGATCTGTGACCAGCCTGAGTCCAGAGGCACCAAAGCAAGGCCCAGGGAAGGTGGTAAGAAGAACGTGGTAAGGACTCGTAGGTTCGTTGTGGGTCCGCTGCGTTTGTTTGTTTGCTTACCTGTGTGTTTTGCTCTCTTCACTTTGGGAGGAGGAATTTTGTCTCGCCGCGTAGAATGAGGTGAGGAGCTCTCCATTTTCCTTTGCTCTGGAATGGTTTCTAAAATACATACTTGGTTGAGGCACCTGGGTGGCTCAGTCGCTTGAGCGTCCGACTTTGGCTCAGGTCATGATCTCAGCGTTCGTGGGTTCAGGCCCCGTGTCAGGCTCTGTGCTGACAGCCAGCTCAGAGACTGGAGCCTGTTTCAGATTCTGTGTCTCCCTCTCTCTCTGACCCTCCCCTGCTCACACTCTCTCTCTCTCTTTCTCAGAAATAAATAAACCATTAAAAAAATTAATAAATAAAATAATAAAATACATACTTGATAATATCTCTCCTGTAAAACTACAAGGGCTCTGACTCCATTTTCAACTATTTCCAAAACTATTTGTGGACCCACACATTTCTTGATTTGAGTCCTTCATGTTTTTTGGATATATTCTTGAAGCCAAGAGTCTAGAGTTTATTATGAAAGGCTTCACGATGAAAACACTTGTGCAGATCCATTGTTGGGAAAATAGAGAGGAACACTTGTCAAGAGTGGGTATATAAGGCTATGAATTTTGGGCTCTAGACAGCAAGGCCTTTGGAGGAAAAGTAATGATGTAGCCATAACTTGGCAACGAGGTTAGAGAAGGGCAGTGTACAGTCAGGAAAAGCACTGAGACTTTAGCTCTGTTTGTCTCTCCCAGATGCTCTCCCTCAGAAACATGGAACACAAAACCGAGGTGACAAGGAAAGCGACCCAATACTGGTGATGAGTTTGAGCTTAGACATCCCATATTTCAGCTGTACTGTGCCTTCCATTTGCTGCACGATCTTGGTCAGTTGACAATCTCACCGGGTTTCAAGATGTTCGTGTGGAAAACTGGCAGGTCCCCAGTTGCTAAGATACCTACAGGACAGCCTCCCCATGGCCGCAGCTCGCATTTGTCCCTGTGTCCTCAGGGATGGCATGTACATATCTTCCCGCAGGCTGCCAGTGGGTGTAGCTATACTTAGCTGTATTGGAAAGGATTCTGGGCCATGCCAAACCTAACGGAAGTGAGCTTCATGACTGAGTAACAACTCTGGGCCTTGAAGCGGTCACTTATTTGGCACCTCTGTCCCAGATTAAGAAAACAGCTATGGCAGTTGAGTTTTCCATTCGGTAAAGTGGTAGCTTCCTCCTTCAGAGGTCACATGAAAAACGGAAGATATGCTTTAAGACCTTTCATGGAAGGGTAGTAAAATAGCTGAAGGTTGAGTCAAAGTTGAGAAACTGCCTGTATGTCCACAACTCCATTAATATTTTTAGGCCATTCTTTTTTTCATTTTTTTAACATACATTTTATTTATTTATTTATTTATTTTTACCATTATCTTTTTTTATTCTCTTTCATCATCTCCAGGTTTGTTCAGATCATAATAGGCATGAAGGGGGAAAGAATCACATTTTTAAATTTACTCTGTCCAAAGTATATGACAATATTTAAAACCATGCCATTATCCTTTGGGGTGGGGGGAAACAAAAGCATTCAAAAATTTTGGCATTAAGATTAAAGATTAAGACCAATTTCCAGGGACGCCATTGTTTAAGGACAGGTAGTATTTTTCATTCCAATGATTTTACAGAAACATGGGAGTGATGTGTATACCTTGAATGAAATTTTCAAATCCTTGAAGGGCTTCTGCACTAGCATTTAAATAAAAACTAACATGTAAGCATAGTTTCAATGGCTGTCAATTTATTTTTGAGAGGCAAAGCATGAGCAGGGGAGGGACAGAGAGAGAGAGAAGTAGGCTCCTGGCTCTAAGCTATCAGCACACTGGGCTCAAACTCACCAACTGTGAGTTCATAACCTGAGCTGAAGTCAGATGCTTAGCTGACTAAGCCACCCAGGGGCCCCTAGTTCATCCTTTTAAATGATCCCATAGTAAATAATTTTTCTTTTTAGTCAAGACGTCCTGTTCATAACAGTACGCTAAAAGTTCTGTACCAATCAAAATCTCCTGAACACGCTAAGTTAAATGGGATAAGTTAGATCAACACTTATTTCTGATTCATTTAATGGCTCTGATTGATTTTCCTCCAGTCATGCAAAAAGATAAAAAATGATTCTGGGGGACAGCTGAGCCCTCAGTGGCAGATGTATGGGAAGCTTCTGTCTCTCCTCTGTCTGCGCACCTAGTCATGGCCATGCTATGTTGGAAACCCTGCACAGCACGGAAGAAATAGTACAAGTGGGTAAAGGAGGCAGAGTAGAGAGAGCAATCCAAGATGGAAAGATTCAAGGTGGTGGTAGCAGCTTTCAGGTAGCATCCCCGTCCATGGAGGAGGTGCCTACAGTTTACATCAAAGATGGTGGTCCTTCGTGGGGGGAAGTAAAGGTCCGGTGAGATGGACCTTCTTGAAGGATATGGCATGGAGACTTCGAAAAATTTCTCCTTCAGCTTCTTCCCTTTGTCATTTATTCATTTGGCAGACTGTGATCATCTCCTGTGTGCCAGGAATGGGGCTACTTGCGGATTCAAGAAATGAATTAGACCCCTTCCCAGGGTTCATAATTGAGAGAGGAAGAAGAACACATTCAGAGCAGTAAATGCTCTGGGGAAAGTGATGGAGGTCTCTTTGGGAACAAATCCTTGATGCCTTGAGTCCTCCGTGTATGTGCACATAGATCACAGACTAAGAGCTGAAACTAGAGATAAGCAAATATTTATTATGAGCTTTGGTTTTCCGTAGTTATTAGGTCATTGGATTTCCAAACAGTTTTTATGGCTCCGAAAGCAAGTTTTAAAGGCCCTCTGGCCAGCGTATCTGGTTTAATTCTAGGCTCATTTGCTTCCTGACTCTTTAAATAAGCCTTTGCAACATTGCATTCACATTTAGTGGGGTAAATATAATTTGCAGAAATCCAGGTCTCTTTATGGGAGTCCTCATGATCATATCACTGTTTCTTATCTTCTGTTTATTTATATGTCTATCCGAGGCCCTTTCCCCTCCATAAACAAAGCTATTTTCTTTGCTGCCATTTCAATGATTCTGTGGATACTTTTTGCTTTACCTCCTGCTGCTTATCAGTAGGCACGTGCCCTCGCTGGAGCAAATCACTCTCTGTTGCCCCATGGAACTACTTAGCTCTGTAATCTCAAACATTTATAACCATTTTGCACCTGGTAGAATTTTTCACATAAATGAAAGAGATATCTCAGACCTCATTTTGCCTCAGACCCATATGCTAGATCCAAGTCATGGTTTCTCATTCTGCCTTCTGACTTTTTAGAAGAGCAAATGCTAATACCACAACTGATAAATTTATTTATTTATTTTTTGATTTACACCCAAGTTAGCATATAGCGCAACGATGATTTCCTTAATGATCATCGATCATTAAGTAGATTCCTTAATGCCCTTTACCCATTAGCCCATCCCCCCTCCCACAGCCCCTCCAGTAACCCTCTGTTTGTTCACCATATTTAAGAGTCTCTTATGTTTTGTCCCCCTCCCTGCTCTTATATTATTTTTGCTTCCCTTCTCTTATGTTCATCATTTTGTATCTTAAATTCCTCATATGAGTGAAGTCATATGCTATTTGTCTTTCTCTGACTGACTAATTTCGCTTTGCATGAGGGCCTCTATTTCCATCCACATAGTTGCAAATGGCAAGACTTCATTCATTTTGATTGCCGAGTAATACTCCATTACACATGTATACCACATCTCCTTCATTCATCTGTCGATTGACATTTGGGCTGTTTCCATATTTTAGCTATTGTTGATAGTGCTGCTATAAATATTGGAGTGCAAGTGCCCCTTCGAAACAGCACACCTATATCCCTTGGATAGATACCTAGTAGTGCAATTGCTGAGTTGTAGGGTAGTTCTATTTTTAATTTTTTGGGGAACCTCCATACTGTTTTCCAGAGTGACTGCACCAGTATGCATTCCCACCAACAGAGCAAAAGAGATCCTCTTTCTCTGCATCCTCACCAACATCTGTTGTTGCCTGAGTTGTTAATGTTACCCACTCTGATGGGCTGAGGTGGTATCTCATTGTGGTTTTGATTTGTAGTTCCCTGATGATGAGTGATGTTGAGCATTTTTTCGTGTTGGTTAGCCATCTGGATGTCTTCTTTGGGGAAGGTCTATTCATGTCATTTACCCATTTCTTCACTGGATTATTTGGTTTTTTGGTGTTGAGTTTTATAAGTTCTTTATAGATTTTGGATACTAACCCTTTATCTGATATGTCCTTTGCAACTATCTTCTCCTATTCTGTTGGTTGCCTTTTAGTTTTGCTGATTGTTTCCTTCACTGTGCAGAAGATGAGGTCCCAATAGTTCATTTTTGCTTTGGTTTCCCTTGCCTCCGGAGATGTGTTGAATAAGAAGTTGCTACAACCGAGGTCAGAGAGGTTTTTGCCTGCTTTCTCCTCTAGGATTTTGATGGCTTCCTGTCTTATGTTTAGGTCTTTCATCCATTTTGAGTTTATTGAGCATGTGTCCAGTTTTCCCAGAACCAGTTGCTGAAGAGACTGTCTTTATTCCATTGGATATTCTTTCCTACTTGGTCAAAGATGAGTTGGTCATATGTTTGTGGGTCCATTTCTGAGTTCTATATTCTGTTCCATTGATCTGCATGTCAGTTTTTGTGCCAGTACCATACTGTCTTGAAAATTATAGCTNATTTTCCCAGAACTAGTTGCTGAAGAGACTGTCTTTATTCCATTGGATATTCTTTCCTACTTGGTCAAAGATGAGTTGGTCATATGTTTGTGGGTCCATTTCTGAGTTCTATATTCTGTTCCATTGATCTGCATGTCAGTTTTTGTGCCAGTACCATACTGTCTTGAAAATTATAGCTCTGTAATACAGGTTGACATCCAGGATTATGATGCCTTCAGCTTTGATTTTCTTTTTCAAGATTGCTTTGGCTCTTCAGGGTCTTTTCTGGTTCCATATACATTTTAGGATTGTTTGTTCTAGCTCTGTGAAGAATGCTGGTGTTATTTTAATAGGGATTACATTGAATGTGTGGATGCTTTGGGTAGTATTGACATTTTATTTTATTAAAAATATTTTTTGAAGTTTATTCATTTTTGGGAGAGTGAGAGAGACAGGCTGTGAGCAGGGGAGGGGCAGAGAGATAGAGGGAGATGCAGAATCCGAAGCAGGCTCTAGGCTCTGAGTGTCAGCACACAGCCCAATGCGAACTGTGAGACCATGACCTGAGCTGAAGTCAGATGGTAAACTGACTGAGCCACCCTGGTGCCTCTTTGGGTAGTATTGACATTTTGATCCAAGTTGTAGAAATCTTCTTAGAAGGAATCAGGAACGTTCTCTGGGCCCGTTACATGGCGGTGATAATGCTATGGAGATTATCTGGTGTGGTGACTATGAACTTGGCTGCAAGCTATTGGGCAGGACTGTGTGTCATCTTGCACCTTCTGCACCTGTCCCCATTTGGCATGTGATATAAATGCCAATCAGTGCTGAACTGAATGTACTCTTTAATTGTGTTTTAATATGCTTTAGAGCAGTGAATAATAGTGGAAAGAATTTTAAAGCATCTGTTTTACTATTTTTCACTTAAAATGTTTTGTTTAGGGGCATCTGGGTGGTTCAGTTGGTTTAGCATCTGACTTCGGTTCAGGTCATGATCTCACAATTTGTGGGTTTGAGCCCCGTGTTTCAGATTCTGTATCTCTCTCACTCTCTGCCCCTCACTGCTTATGCTCTCGCTATCTTTCTCTCTCTCTCTCTCAAAAATAAACAAACATAAAAAAAATTAAAAATGAATGTTTTGTTTACTTGCTTTTCAGTGTCTGTTGTAAAAGACCCTAGACTTTGGGCTTGGATTTCTGGAGTCATGATGCAAACCTAGTACTCTTAGTAAGCATCATGTTCCTAAAGTATTTCTCTGAACCAGGATGTCAAGAAAAAGCTAGAAGAAAAAAATTTCTTTATGAGCTATCAGTTGGTTCTCTGTTACTAAAGAACAAATTATCCCAGAGCTCAGTGACTTGGTAAATATTATCTCCCAGATTCTGTGGGCTGTGAATCCAGACACAGCTCATCCAGGTGCCTCTGGTTCATGGCCCGTTAAAAGACTGATATCAAGCTATCAGTTAAGGCTGGACCTCGGATTCCTATCTTTGATTTTTAAAATTTGAATCTTTTGGATTTTGGGTCCCTGACTCCCAGTCTTCATGTTTAAACTATGACCTGACCCTTGCCTACATTTTTCTGACCCCATTTAAGCCCTCGCTCCAACCAGCCTAAACCGTACTCCCATGCCTTGTCCTCCATCCCTGACTCCTACACCTGGTCTCAGTGTCTATAGTTCCTCCGCTCCTCAACTGTAGTTGGGGCCCCCATTTTAATCCCCATCCTTGCCCCCATTTACACTCGTACCTGATTTCTGCCCCCACTACCCACTCCACTGGCCCCGAGGACACACCTCAGCCCCTCCGGGTAGTAGCTCCACTCGACTAGGTCATGGCCCTCCATCTTCACTGAGCCCAGCATCCCACTGGGGAAGGATCACCCACTTGGGAGCCTCAGGTCCTCACTGGCTATTGGATGGAGACACTTGTCCTTTACCAAGTAGGCTTCTCCATATGGCAGCTCACAATAGGGCAGCTGGCTTTCCTCAGAAGGAACAAGTTAAGAGAGTCAAAGGCACACAGGACAGAAGCCACAGTCCTTTGGCAAACTAACCTCAGAAGTGACGTCTCTTCGCTTTTCTATTTGTTGGAATCAAGTCACGAGGGCCGGTCCACAGGGAAGAAGGTAATTTTCACAAGGGTAATTTTCACAAGAAGGTAATTTTCACAAGCATTCTAGGGGAGGAGGGATTATTGGAAGCCCATCTTGGAGGCTGCCTACCATGGGCTGAATATGTGTGTGTGAGTAAATGTGACTTTGGAAGCTGATCCTTCCCTGGTCAAGCCTCAAGATGGCTAAAGCCTCAGCCAACAGCCTGATTGCTGCTTAGTAACAGACCATGAGCCAGGGCCACCCTGATAGGTGCTGTGCCTGAGTTCTTAGGCCACAGAATATGCCAGATATATCTGTTGTTTTGAGTCTCTAAGCTTTGGGATAATTTGTTATGCACATATATATGTGAGCACACGAGCCTGTATGTATATACACATGTATATGCCTATACACACACATATCACACACACAGCAATTAGACATAAATATCTTTCAAAACAAGATCCCACTTCCGATAAGAGAAGATGATTCCCGTAGCTTGAACCGTCTGTTCTGTGTCACCAAACACATTCTTGATAGACAGGTTTACATTTGCAGGATGACCCTCTGCTTTGAGGTATTTCTCCAGTTTGAAAATAAAATATTTACATCTGTGAACTGAAGGAAAGAAGCAATCGATAGCTTTCGTTTTTGTTCCTGGGAAAGGCAAGTGCGACCCTCATGCCTGTTGGATGAGCCAAGCGACCTCGGTTAATTTGCTTAACACTCATCAGTGGAATTTTCAAGTGTATCATTATAAAACCTTCCCCGAGCAGTCAATAAAACAGGCCGCTGTTAGGAAGCAATTATTATTAATAATGATATTGATGCCGATACTGAATAGAGAAGGCAGAAGGAATGCCGGCGTGGAGTTTCTTCAGAGGCTCCAGACAGGCTCCAGCTGTCAGGGGCCTTTAAGGTCTCCAGGATCAAGGCGAGGTCACATGACGGTCACAAATGATTTTCAAGGTCGCTGCTGGATACAGATATCCACCACGACTGTGCCAGGGCAAAAGAGGGCGAATGAGAAGAAGCCAAGGAAAAAGAAAACTATGGTGGTCTCGTCTGGATCTTGGGCCCCAAAACCATCGTCCTTCATTGACTAGTTCTTCCCATGATCTTGCAGGTCACGCCTGCCCCTCCCTGCACACATGAGCTGACTCCCCCGCCTGCCCCCTGACTCCAGCCACCCTCGCCTGCTGCCGCTCCAAGTGCACGTGTGCACCTGCTTCAGAGCCTGGCGTGTGCTCATCCGTTTGGAACACGCCTCCTGTGGTTATTATCCCCAGGCCTTGTCTCCCATGCTTCCCTGAACGCCTCTTCCCAAAGAAGACTCTCCTATCAAAATACAAACACAAAACAAATAACCAAAAAAAGCTTTCCCTCTGTCATAAAGGCACCTTAGTCACCTTCTAGCCCTTAGGCTTTTGTTTTCTTCACAGCGCATTGCTCCAAATGTATCTCGCCAGTTTAGCATCTGTCTCCTCCAGCAAGACTGTGGGCTCTCTGATAGCAGGATGCCGGCCATTTCATGCATTCACCACGCAATACCCAGAACTTGGATCGGCACCTGGCACATAGTAGGTACTCAACCAACTTTTGTTGAATGAATAAGTATTAAATGCTTATACTTCGCCAGGTATAATGACCAGATATAATGACCAGCTCCCTGCATTTTCTTCTATAGACCTCGCGAGAGCTGCTAGGAGAAACTCTGTTAGCATTCTCACTATTTGAGCGTTGAATTCAAAGAAGTTAAGTTATCCAAAACTGCCCAGTGAGTGGGAGATGGATGTGGCCATGAGCCCAGGACTGTCTTCATCTGTGCTCTTACCCAAGTGACCCCTTTCAGTGAAATGATTATATAAATGTAGTCAGCATTGAGGTAGTAACAGAAACTCCTGTCAGATTGTATACATCAGCGGGACTTTGCCTGGTCCCCGCTGCTGAAAATAAGACAGAAAACTGCATCCAGGCCGGTATTGGCAGGGTCTGTCAGTGCTGTAATTGAGTTCCTTTCCTCCCTGGAGCCCTATCTTCCTTCCTTTTCTGGACAAGAGCGATCAAGGAAAAGTTTGCGTGAATTATCTTTAATTTGAAAATAAAGGGCAGAAAAGCAAACTGTCGTGGTAATTGCAGGAGAATTGAAGGGGAAGATATTTAAAATCACAGGTTTGTTCCCAATGCCAGGAGAAGGCTATTGAGGGCAAGGGATTGGCGCCTGGAATGAAATGCCCAGTGATCAGTTTCTCTTTCCGAGACCCTGCCAGCGCCCAATCTGTAGAAGGAATTTGGGAGATTGGGGAGTGTGTGTTGGTCCTGGGACCATAATCGCTTGGTTTTTCTAGCAACTCTTGTTTAATTGCTTTCTGAGTGGCTGGCACCATGCAGTGCCCATAACATACTATGTGCCTGTAAACCCTTGGCGAGAGCGGGCATTTGACTGACAGTGTGTTCACCATTCACAAACACCAGCACTTGCTCAAAACATTAGTAACTAAATACGCAGAGGTCATTGAATAGCATCTATTTGATCTGTGGATGTGGATGCCAAAAGATTCTTGTTTTCATTATAAAATATATTCCTGAACATCTGCTTAGCTTGGTGGATATAGAAGCACAAAACCTAGGCTGGAGTCAAATGTAGGTTGTATGCTCAGACTGGTTCTTCCACGTGACTTCTGTAGTACTGAGATGCGACAGATCTTCCGCCATAAACTTGTTTTTCTCTTTGCACGGCTCATGTTCGTAGTCCTCCCTCATTCACTGGCACACCTGAAACTAATGACTGTGGTTAGAGTACTTACCAAGGTAGTGATTGTCAGTAACAGGGAGCCAGGCGTAGTTGGCAAAAGCAGGCTAGAATCTTAGAGGACAATCCCAGGGACCCTCCAAGATAGGGTCCTTCTGGGAAGAATCACAAGGTTTTCAAGGACGAATTTCTAGTAAAATAAAATAGAGACATAAGGAGACAAGGTTCCCATAAAAAAAATAAAAATGAAAATGAAAAATAATGAAGAAGGGTGAGATAGTAAGGTGAAGGTAGTCAACAGCCCTCAGGCCCCATGCAGTTCCCTTATCGGCCAGCAGATAGCGCTGTTGGCATGCACATGTAACCTTGCATCTCCAGCCTGGTCAGGCTTCGCATTACAGTCTTCTAGAACTGGATTTGCTATGGGGAGGAGAGCTTACGTTAAGGTAAAAAGTACTGGACTCAGAATGAGGAGACATAAGGTACAACCCTAGCCCAAGCTCATCCTTGACAAGTGTCTGTGAATCAGCTTGGGGGCTGTCAAATGAGGGGGTGGGCTTGACTAGTAAAAAATACCCTTTTCCATGTCCGGAGTACTTCCTGCCTGCCGGACCCCGTGCGTCGCCCTTCCATCAGCAGGGGTACAAATCCTGGCTCTGCTGTAGGTTTGGGATCTGTGTGATTTGGGGCGAGTTACTTAATCTCTTTAAACTTCAGTTTCCTTATCTACAGATTAGCTGTAACAAATCTTCCTGAAATTACACCGGAGATTACATTAAGTGGATGTATATAAAACATTTTAGGT
Source organism: Crocuta crocuta (assembly GCF_008692635.1). Lineage (NCBI taxonomy): Eukaryota > Metazoa > Chordata > Mammalia > Carnivora > Hyaenidae > Crocuta > Crocuta crocuta. The sequence goes on from NW_027528209.1 coordinate 1,050,458, forward strand.
ACATCATCTGCCATGTCAATAAATGGCAGCTATCATCAATTACCGATTTCCTCTTTTTTCTTTTTTTTAAGTTTATTTATTTACTTATCTTGAAAAAGAGAGAGCACAAGCGGGGGGGGGGGG
>NW_027528209.1:1050773-1078262 GCF_008692635.1 Crocuta crocuta
GAGAGAGAGAGAGAGAGAGAGAGAGAATCCCAAATAGGCTCTGCAGGGTTATCACAAAATCCAACGGGAGGCTCAAACCCATGAAGCCAACGGAGAGATGATGACCTGAGCTGAAATGAGGAGTCCGGTGCCCAAACCAGCTGAGCCACCCAAGCGTCCCCAATTACCAATTTCATTTCATCTTTATAATCCTCTTGCAAGGTAGAGTCCATTTTTTCTGTTCTATAAGTGAGGACTCCTGAGGCTCAGAGACATATCGCTGTGGTGACCCAGCTTGAAAGTAGCATCACCTGGATCAAAATCCAGCAGTGATCTTTCAGCTATACTATGCCAAGCGTTCTTAGATCTTACATACTATATTTTGACTATTCCATCTTTTGGACTCAAACTTAACCATGGAAATAACATAGGTGGAAGTGGAGACAGATTGGCATTCACAAGATATACTAGGCTAAGGGAGCCACCCCTTAGGATCAGAACAAGCTTACTGTGTAAGGAGAGGTGAAGTCAGCTCTGAAACTTGCCAGTTTGGTACCAGCTGCTTGAACCTAATATATCAGCAGCTTTTGTTGTCATTGTTTTGGCCACTCTCTTTCACCCTTCAGAGTACGTGTGGAAACTAACTCTATAAGGGGAGGTAAGCCATCTTTTATCTAAAATATCTCTGAAGGAGCAGTGTTCAATCAAGGGCTCTTGAATAAAATCTGACAAAATGGCATTTGGGAAGTTTCTGCTTCACCAGTGCATTGCCCTTCAGCCATTGAAGTGGATGGAACCCTCCAGTATGGACAGGGAACTTCTCACTGCTGGATGGTATCACACCACACTTAGCGCCTTAGGAATAACACAAGCCACCATCTTTGTATGCCTCCATGTTCCATTCTATGCTCAATGCCCAACACATACTCTTCTCTGTTCTCCCAACTACACTGCACTCAGTGTTTGTATATTTTTGCCTGTTTGACAGCTGGAGAAACAGAATCCTGAGAGGGTGGGCATCTCCATAGTACATGACTCAACAGGGATGTGAACTCAGGATTGTTGGATTCCAAATGCCACTGTCCTCCAACCCTTCAATTTCCCTTCCTCACCTGACTATAGAAGTCTGCACCTCAAGCAAGCTCATGTCTTTGGAGAGTCATGGGGCTGTGTTCTGGCTCAGTTTGGTTGGGTTTTGTTAGAAGCATTCACTCTCCCCTGCCTGTAGGCCTTCTACTAGGGGTGGCCTGGGATACGTTTCTTTCTCTTCCGTTGCACCAGGGTTCTAGGTAAAAATCTGTGCTCTGAACGCAGTGAGATGCCTTGTATTGGATTTGGAACACTGGAAGCTATTCTGCCCCACCAGCAGCGGCAACAGAGGCGTGGGCTGTAGAGATGAGTAGCCTACATGCCCCCCCTACTGATCACCTGCTCAGGGCTGAGATGGCTCTCCACGATTGCAGCAGTTTCTGCAGCTCTCTGACTCTGTACCAGAGCTATGGCGAACCCAGAAGCTAGTCACAGACGCCTAGCCTTTCTCGTACTTTTGTAAGCACTTCCATCTCTGTTTGACATACTTCTAGTTATTTCTCGTTTCCTATCTAAACGCTGAGCGGTATCATACTTAGCTTCTTCTACATGCTTCTTTCTTCTAAATACCCCTTAAATACAAGGGCACTCTTTAGGTTCCAGATCTTCCCTTCCTGTCCTCTTACTTAAGACACTGCTTGAGATACCACCTGTATCTATGTTTTCAGTTATAATCTTTATGCCAGTGATGTCCAGTTCGGCCTTCCCAGCCTAGACCTAGGCTGTGAGCTCCTGTACAGGTCACCACATTTGCACTGAACACATTCATATGAAGATGCGTCCTGGACACATTCACGTGAATATGTCACATGCGTCCCTGAACACGCTCACATGAACATGTCACGTGCGTCCTAGTCCACATACTATTGCTAGGTACCAAACCACTCCAAAACATAGTGGTATAAACCACCCATTTTACTGTGCTTACAAATCCTTTGGGCTGGGCTTCAAAGGGGATACATGAGGGCTGGCTGATCTGCAATGCACCATGTCAGAGACCTCAACTGGGGTGATTCATGGTTCAGGCAAGTTGATAGTTTGGGCCTAAAATCATCTGGGTATGTTTGATGGTCGATGTACCTGTTGGTTGGAACCTCGGTGGGGCTCTTTGCTGGGAAAAGTGCACAGAACCTCTCCGTATGGTGTCTCCACCTGGTGCCAGTTTGGATACCCTCCCAATATGGCACCTGCATCCTGAGAGTAAGCGTCCCAAGAGAGCAGAATAAGTGTGCGTGAACTTTTTGTGATACAGCTTTATAAATCCCATAGCATCAATCCCATCGTATTCTAGAAGTATCTGTTGCACCAGTCACAAAGTCCCACCCAGGTTCAGGAAGAAGGAATATAGACCCCTGTTTCTCAGCGGCAGACATATTGAAGTCAACATGTAATAAGAGCATGTGACCATCTCTGGAAAATACGATCTGCCATATATTAAAAACTCAGCATGTCCAAAATCCAAATCATCATCCCTCCTACTCTCCTATTCTGCATTCCCTTAGTGAGTAATGCCACTATCCCTCAGTCACGTGAGCCAGAAACTTGGGAGTCAATCCAGAATCCTACCCCACCCCCTCACACCGAACCCTAGTTCCCGCCCACTTACTCTGCCTTCCAGTTCTTCCAGTCTTGCATTCCAAATATATGGAGAACACATCTCTTTTTATACCCATGGCCTCGGTTCAGGCCATCCAATTAGGCCCCTGTCTCTCTCCTTGTTCTGGCTTCCCCTTCTCCACCCACCCTCAGCCTCAAACCCATCTTCTGATCTGCTATCAGTGTCTTTTTCTAAATTCCAAATCAGATTGAAATACCCTTTTCCTGAATACCCTTCACGGGCTCCCCAAATGCCCTGATTTACTATGTCAGGCCATCAGCATCAGCCCCTCCTCTACCTCATTCTCATGGTGATCACTCTGGCAAACCCGTCTTTACCCTCCAGCTCTCCCAACCTAATTCTGGGTCCCCAGACTCACCAAGGACCCCTTCACTCCTTCAGAACCCGTTTGCACGGTCACCCCTTCTGCTGTCCTTTGTCTGTCCCCCTCTGCCTTGCCCTCCAAGACTTAGACAAGGAATTCCCTCTTATGAGAAAACTTCCCAGTGTCTCCTCCCACAGACTGAGCACATGGCTGCCATCTTGATTTTCACTCACTTTTCCTTTATATTTGGTGAAACCCTTAGCTTGCTTTGATTTTGGCTACCTTCCAATTTTGATTGCTCTTCAAAAATTACCTTATGTAGAACTTTAAAGCTGGAAGGCACCTCATCTTGTAATCCAACTCTTACCTTCTTAGCCCTCCTCCAAAGCCACTACCTCATAATTTATATGCTTACTCTTCAGTGCTTTATATACAGTAGGTATGCAGAATGCTATTTACTTGAATATATGTCCAAACTTGTACAGCTACATTCGGATGTTATCATTTTGGAAACAAGAACAATTGTCAGCCAGGTTATAGAAATCAGATGTAGGCAGATTGAGAACTTTCTCTTTGGACCCCTACGCAGACTTAGCCCCCCTCTTCCAGGGAAGGAGGAGACAAGATTTGTTTTTTAACTTTAAAAAGATCTTCAGTTTTCTTTTACTCACCTCTCCAGTAAAAACATCCTTTGCAAATGAATCAGGCATTTTCTTCCCTCTTTCTTTCCAATATGTCTTATTTTACATCTTCTGCCAAAAGTGAGGGGAAAACCTAAATCACAAGATTCATTGTATCAGAGAAGTAACTCAAACATCCAAACTAAATAAGAACTTATGTTCTCTCTTTTCTTCTCAAGAGTATTTAATCCCATCTTATAATGCTGCTGAAGGCAGTGGTTGATATGGTCTGAGAAAATCAACAGAGCTTCAAGGCAAATGGAAAAGTGTTCATATTTGGTGAACTAGTCATCAGTCTCCTCGGTAAATATAATTGTCACAACTTCTTCACTTCCACATCTAGCTCCTTGATCTCAAAAACTTTCCTGAGGAAGACAAGGTGTGTACTAGTAAAGTGATGTGTTTGCTCCCTAGGATGAGAAAGATATGATACGTTTAAAAAAGAAGAAGGTAGTAATAGGAAGCAGCTGTTTCTCCCTCTCTTGTGTAGGGGAGGTTAAAAGCAAAGATCATCTCTATTGTGACCACTGGCATTTATCAGGTTTGTCTGCTCTCTCTGCAGCGATGTGTAGGGACCTAAGAAGCAGAATCCCAGGAAACTGCTTATATGACTCTCTCCATTAGCATGAAGCAAGGGGCAACATGTTTTCCGATGGCAACTTCCAATGACGCTTTAAATATAATAGGTAGAAAAATACTTAATTCTTACAGGTAAGGGAAGGAAAGGCCAAGAAGTGTTATGGTGGCTCTGAAATAAATCATAACGATTTGGCCTCTGTAAGACAAAAATGACACTAACTCATCATAGAAATTTTAGAACGTATTAATATATACAAACAGAACGAGCATCTCCCCTGGTCCTACCACTCAGAGATCATTCTCGCTAATATTTTACTGCATATTCTATCAGTCCCTCTCTATCCCCTCTCTCTCCTTCTCTCTCCATTCCCCTTCTGTGGGTGTGGATGTGAATATGGGTATGTAAACGTAGACTCAAATACACACATTAACAGAATGAGGTCATACTTTATATCTTGTTTCATGATCTGAGTTTTAACCTACTTTTTGGAAACAGTTTTCTAAAATTATATTTAATGAAACCACGGAACACCAGTGTGAAATGGTAGAGGATTTACCCAGTCCTCTGTTGGTGGGTGGCAATGGCATTTGAATTCTAGAATTTGGAGCATCAGTGACTGACTAAGAAGGAAGGTGCTTTGGGTGGGAATTGGGATGAGAATGAGAAACTCATTGGTGCAAAAATAAACTCGTTATTTCTACCCAACATAGATTCCTCCAATGGGCACTCCACGCAGAGCCTCTGGTAGCCTGACTCTGTCAGGGAGGTGTCACTGTCTGACAGCTTCCCGGTTAAGCCCTGCATCTTGACTGTTCCTTCACCGGCCTCCGTGTGCCTTAAACCTTTGTGTTGCCAAGTCCGTCTCAACATCTGCTTCCTGGTGAGCCTACAGACATATGCTCTCCTGTGAGTCTCAAGAGCATTCATGGGCACATTTGGCTTATGATTAGGATCACCCAATAAACTACGGGATACTTTGTGAAATTTGAATCTCAGATCAACAAGTCATTTTTTTGTTAAGTGTAAGTATGTCCCAGGTAACATGTTTAGGATATACTTATCTAAAGAAAGTCACTCATCGTTGATCAGAAATTCACATTTAACTGACAATCTTGTATTTTTTTTCTCCTAAACCTAGCAACTGACTTCTGGGGTCATCTTTGTGCCTATGAAACTTATCTCCTTAACTAGATCATAAGGTCTTTGAGAATACAGGCTCCAGGTTTTAGAATTTTTGTTTCCCCACAGGCTCCTCAGGAGACAGTGATTTCTGACCGAGGGGTCCTTGAATAGTTCCCGCAGGGCCATAGGCCTCCCAGAAAATGAAAGCCACATTTTGTAGTTATGGGCCCTGTAGATGAAAAGTAACGTGTACAGTTGTGTGTAACTGACTCAGGATTCCTTTGTCCTCAAACACTGTGAAGTAAATTTCCTCAAAAAAAAAAAAAAATCATTGCTCTTCCCATTTTACAGATTAAATGAGAAAGTAGAGGTGCACGAGTTCACACAAAAGATAAATGAGATCTTTAAGTCATATTTTCAGGCCAAGAAATCCCATAGTCCTTCCTTTCTAAAGGAACCACATGGTATAATTCTGTCAATTAACAGATATCTTCAAGGGGCACCTGGATGGCTCAGTCAGTTGAGCGACTGACTCTTAATTTTGGCTCAAGTCATGATCTCATGGTCATGGGGTGGAGCCCAGAGTCAGGCTCCACACTGGAGTGTGGAGCCTGCTTAAGATTCTCTCTCTCTCTCTCTCTCTCTCTCCCTCTCCCTCTCTCGCCCTCCCTCCCTTCTTCCTTCCCTTTCCCTCCCTCTACCCCTCCCCTGCTCACAAGCACTCTCTCTCTTTAAAAAGAAAGAAAGAAAGAGAGATACCTCTAAGTTAGCTTTTATACAGAAACAAGCCTGTTGTTAAAAGCAAATGACAGATAATGGTGTGCCTTTGTGTGGGAAGCCCCCATGGGCCCTTCTCAACTAAATACAGGAGAATGTTGAGTGTTATGGTCTAAATGTTTGCATCCCTCCCAAAATCCATAGTTTGAAGCCCTAACCCCCAGTGTGATGATGCTACAAGATGCGGCCCTTAGGAGGTAATTAGGTTTAGACGAGGTCACGAGAGTGGAGCCCCATGATGGTATTAGTACCTTTTCTGAGGAGGAAGAGACCCCAGAGCCTTTTCTTTCCACCACGTGAGGGTAGCACAAGAAGGTGGCTGTCTACACGTAAGGTAAAGGACCCTCACCCTGACTGAATTTTCCAACACCTTCATCCGGAATTTCCCAGGTTCCAGAAGTGTGAGGAAAAACACCCAACTATTATTAAAGCCACCCAGTCTGTAGTATTTCATTACAGCGGCCTGAATGGAAACAGTGAGTTTCAGACTGTCCTCTACTGACCCATCCCTGCCTGAGTTTCTCTCCTGCACCCTAGAACATGGCTGGTCTAGTCTGAGCAGATTGCCTAACTCTGTGGTCAGCATTCCTATAGAAAAAGGGCATTGCTTCCTTTCCTATACATACAAATTGTGCTGCTTAAAAATAAATCCAGGGGCGCCTGGGTTGCTTAGTCGGTTAAGTGTCCGACTTTCGCTTAGGTCATGATCTCGCGGTTCGTGGGTTCGAGCTCCGCGTCGGGCTCTGTGCTGACAGCTCAGAGCCTGGAGCCTGTTTCGGATTCTGTGTCTCCCTCTCTCTCTGGCCCTCCCCTGCTCACGCTGTCTCTCTCTCTCTCTCTCTCTCTCTCTCTCCTAGAAATAAATGTCATGATTAAAAAAATAATAAATCCAATACAGGGGCACCTGGGTAGCTCAGTCGGTTGAGTGTCCAACTTCGGCTCAGGTCATGATTTCACGGTTCGTGGGTTCAAGCCCCACATCAGGCTCACTGCTGTCAGCCTGTCAGCATGGAGTCTGTTTCCGACCCTCTGTCCCCCTCTCTCTGCCCCTCCCCAATTTGTGCTCTCCCAAAAATAAATAAACATTAAAAGCAATAATAATAATAAACCCAATACACAAAAGGCATGAACTCATAAAACATAAAGTTGGAGTTAGCTATTCACATTACACAAGTGTCCTTCATTCAGATCACTTTTCTGAAAAATCTTCCACATGTCCCTTGCTCTTGATACAGAAGTCCTTAATATCTTATCAGGGCCTTTACAGTCAAGTTTTTTCTGCAGCCACTCCCATCTTCAAGGGCCCAGTACTCTGTTTTCAAATTGTAATCAATTATTAGCTGTTTTATAGAAATGTCAGAAGCATTTGTACCTGTGTTCATGCTGTTTTCTATGTCTTGGATGCCGTCTTTCCTTTTCCTTTGCTCCAATGGGAACAATCCCACTCACACTTTAAAGCTTGGTATGTGTGTCATGAAGAATTTAGTTTTGTCCAGGGGTGCCTGGGTAGCTCAGTGGGTTGTGCCTGACTCTTGATTTTTGCTGTGGTCATGATTCCAGAGTCTTAGACTTGAACCTCGTTGTCAGGCTGCACACTGACAGCATGGAGCCTGCTTGAGATTCTCTCTCTCTCTCCCTCATCCCCCTCCCCCACCCTTTCTCTAAATACTGAAGAAGAAAAAAAAGAATTTAGCTCTGCCCAAAGAGAAAATTTGGCCTCTGCCCTCAAGTCCTCAGAGGTAATCCCTGGCCTCTTATAAGTGCCACGTCTGCCAAGAGGTTCTTGGTTTGCCTTTGCCTGGGGCTTTAGGTCACATCATATCTGGAACTCTAACATTGTGACTTAGGATGGGACTGCCCACACCAGGTAGTATTTGGAATGGAAACTGGCCAGAAAGATCAATCATAGGAGGCAAAGTGGATGCTTTAAGTAACGTGGCATCAGTTGACTTGGAAACTGAGGTCAAGCACGTGAGCAATGAGTTAATCAATCAGTCATGACTGCATGATGTAGCCCCGTCAAAAACTCTATGAGTCTTGGGTGAGCTCCGTAGTTTGGCAATACTTTGCACCACGCACGGGTATTCTCACACCTCAATGCCAGCAAAGTGAGGCTGTCTCCGAGGAGAGAACAATGGAATGTCTCCATCGGATAGGTCCTCACACTCTGCCCTATGTGCTTCCTCCCTTGGCTGATTTTAAATCTTTTTAAAACATTTTTTTAATGTGGTTTATTTATTTCTGAGAGAGAGAGAGAGAGAGAGAGAGAGAGAGAGGCAGTGTGAACAGGGGAGGGTCAGAGAGAGAGGGAGATACAGAATCTGAAGCAGGCTCCCGGCTCTGAGCTAGCGGTCAGCACAGAGCCTGATGTGGGGCTCGAACCCACGAACCATGAAATGATGACCTGAGCCAAAGTCAGATGCTTAACCGACTGAGCCACCCAGGTGCCTCAACCCTTGGCTGATTTTAATCCATCTCCTTTCCTTGTAATAAACTGTGATGATAAGTATGGTAGCTCTGAGTGAGTTCTGTGAGTCCTTCTGCAGAATTATTAAAACCGAGAGTTGTTTTAGGAACTCCCTAATTTGAAGTTGGTGTCAGAAGTGAGAGCAGTCTTGTGGGATTGGGACTCCCACTAACCTGACCAGCTCTTGGAGACACTCTCTGACTCCTCCAGGCCCCTCCTCTAAGGCCCCACATGTTTTCATTCCACATAATAACACAGTGTATCAGGATTCTTGTATGTACTTGTATCTGACTGCCACTATAACAAATTACCACAGGCTTAGTAGCTGAAAGAAATAGATCTATTGTCTTACTCGTCCAGACCTCACAATTCCAAAATGAGTTTCACTAGGCTAAAATCAAGGTGTCGGCAGGATTGTGTTTCTTATAGGGGCTATAGAGGAGAATCTGTTCCTTTGCCTTTTCCAGCTTCTAGAGGTCACCTGAGTCCCTTACTTTGTGGCCTCTTGGTCTATCTTCAAAGCCAGCAGCCCACCACCTCCATTCTGTCCCATTCTGACAATCCCACCCCCTCTTATGAGGATTCTTGTGATTGGGGGAGAGGGGATACCCACATAATCCAGGATAACTTTCCTATCTCAAGAGTCTTTTTTAATACAAGTTCATTTATTTACTTGGAGAAAAAGAGAGGGAGGGAGAGAGAGAGAGGGAGGTGTAGAGAGAGACAGAGACAGAGACACTCCCAAGCAGGTTCCACATTATCAGTGAAGAGGCCATTGTGGGGCTCAAGCCCACAAACCCTGAGATCATGACCTGAGCTGAAACCAAGAGTCAGATGCTTAACCAACTGAGTCACCCCAGCGCCCCCTGCATCTTGAGTCTTAACTTAATCATACTTAGAATGCCCTTTTTGCCATACAAGGTAACATTCAATGGTTTTGGGAATTAGGATGTGGATGTCTTGGGGAAGGGGCATTATTCTACCTACCATAATGCTTGATGATTTTGATCCAAAGTTATCTCAGAGTTTATTTAAGTATCATAAGCCCCCTATTTGCATTAAAGTAACTAACATGAATTATAATGATTTACTTTGGAATTATTGCTGGGATCCCTTAATCTATTGATAATGGCAGATACATTTATTGATGATGGATGTAACAACTATAGGCGTGCTATAAAGATCAGCTGAAACAGTTCCTACAAATTACTAAGAACAGTGCCTGGTGCATAGAAACTACACAATTCATGTTAGTTTATTATTACTATTATTTCTCCTATTATTGTTATCAGCATTATTTATCTGATACGTAATGATGGAGCAAAGTATGTCGGAGATCAAAATGTCTCTCTGAAAGAGAAAAAGTACCAAATGTTGGTTCCAGATCTTAAGAGCATACAAGAGAAGAAGTGGGGAGGGGGAGCCATGAGAAGGGAAGAATAGCAAGAAGTTGGAAGCCCTTTATGGAGTTGAGAATCTCGCCTTCGAATATCCATATCCAACACGCATGGATTATTCAGTGTGTTTGAAACCAACCCTGAGGGAAAGCAGAAGGCGGAGGGACAAAGGGCAACTTGCTCTGGGCCTCTAATGGGTCTCAAGCTGCTGAAAGGAGGGACATGTCCCCTGTTTGAGCTGGTAAAAGACACAGGTCTCCACAGCCCTTTCAGAAGCTCACCCCGGACCGCCGACTACTGTCTGCCTCACTGCCTGTTCAAGTCTAGGGGCAAAGTGAATAAGGATAATGATGTGAAAGTAAATATAACATGCTGGTAATTACTTGTAGGTTCTGCCCTTTCATAAAATCTAATAAAATTGGGCTTTAAATGTCTATCTTCATAATGCAGCTGTGATATGTTTGTTCTGGAATTACTTTGTGTGTGTGTCTGTCTCGAACTAAAAAAAAAGGCACATTTCATTGGAAAACAGTACATTTTTTATTTTAAATAGACTAGGAAAAAATTGATTTTTTTTTTCTGAGCTCTAATTGCAAACATGTCAAATCACATGTCACATTTAAAGGCTGTCATGGGAACCAAACACTGTAATTGTATGTGGACAGTGCTATCTAATTTAGCTGGGTTTGCATGATTTACTAGGATGTGTTGCTATGGGTTGCATTATTTAGATCTTTGATAATCTCCTTCTTTTCCCTAGTAATCTAAATCTGGAAATTTTTCCCTTCTCTTGCATCAGGAAGTCATTTTTGTCAATCCCGTTGTCTGGATGCAACAGGAATTAAGCCCAAAACAGAGGTGGAAAAAAAGAAGCAACCCAGCAGGTTAATAGTTCAGAAAACCAGAACTGGTGTTAGGGGTGCACAGGATGAATGGGCTAGTCTGGGCTTTCAGGGTTCTGCTTTTATGTTTTGAGGAACTCTAATTGTTGGGAAAAGTCACGACCTAATCTCTTTCTCATGAAGAAGGCTCTTTTATGTCCTAATATCTCTTAATATAATATAAATTCAGGTCAAAGCCCTAATTGGTCAAACTTAGGCTGAGTTGCATCATTTTCAACACAATTTGTATTCAGTAAGAACTGAAGTAAGCTATTTGCAAGTCATTTCTATGTCATACACCAGATTAAGTGTTAAGAGCTTTAAACTTGATTCGTGGGAATGGGTCTCTGTGTTTATGGGCCCACTGCCCCCTTAGGAGTCCTCTAGGCTTATAAAATAAAGATAATCTTTGCCATAGTTGAGGTGCTCAGAAAATGCAATAATACTGACAGCTGTGGCTTGGAGCTCCTCGCACCGGGCCATCCACATCCCCTCTTCTCAATCCCAGGCTCCAAGCCCCATGCAGGATAGGTGTGAACCTTGGTATCATCTGTCCAAGGGAAAAGCAGCAGCTCATTCCAAGGCAGCTGGCGATTTATGAAAAGTTCTGGAAAAACAACACATGAATAATTGCATAAGGATACATTCTGTAACTACTAAGTCCTCTCTTTCCTTTTAATTTGCCGTAGACCTTCCTGGAAATTGTCCGGTTATCAACAAACGTCTTCTCATGAGTGATGCCTGAGACTGGAAACTAGCTCTTACGGTAGCTAGGTTTGCCCTTACCTGCCACGACTTGAAAGGTGTGTTTTTTCTGAGACAGAGGAAAAATGGTCTTCACTTAGGGAAGTGAGTGTTGTGGCTCAGGACCTCGTGTAACTATCACACTCTTAGCTTAGACACATTGTTTGAAAGATACAAGGGAGAGTCTAGTTCTTTACCACACGTGAGGCCATTGATAGGTATCATCTGATGATAAATACCTCTTGAAAAGGAAGAAAAGTAGCACAGTTGGAATGATAATTAATCGACAAAGTGGGTTAAAGCAAACAGCTGAGTCAGAAACCATTATACAGAGGTTTCTTGTTTTACCGTGTTTCGCTGGACACACTGCATTTTTTACGCATTGACAGTTTGTGACAATTCCTTGTCGTGCAAGCCTCTCAGAGACATTTTTCAACACAACTTGGTCACTTTGGGTTTCGTGTCACATTTTGGTATTGGCCACAATATTTCAAAGTTTTTTATTATTATCTTTATTATGATGGTCTGTGATCAGTGATTAGGACCACAGAAAGCTCAGATGATAGCACTTTTTAACAATAAGGCATTTTTAAGTTAAGATATATACATTGGGTTTTTAGACATAATGCTATATTGCACACTTAATAGACTACAGTGTAAATGCAACTTTAATATCCACTTGGAAGACAAAAAATTTATTTGACTTGCTTTATTTCAATACTTTATTGCAATGATCTGGAACCGAACCCACTGTACCTCCAAGGTATGCTTGTGCATACATTTTTAAATACATATATATGTGTATATATATAATTTCTTTTATTTTAGAAAGAGAGTGTGTGAGCAAGAGAGAGGGACAGTGGCGGGGAGAGAGAGTCTCAAGCAGGCTTCATGCACAGCATGGAGCCTGACAAGGGACTTGATCCCACATGCTAGGATCATGACCTGAGCTGAAATCAAGAGTCAGATGGTCAACCAACTGAGCCACCCAGTCACCCCTCAAATATATTTTTTCAACTTCATACATAAATGTACATTTACTCGCCATTCTGTTCACCTAATGCCTTTACTTTGAGTGTGTACATACTAGTTGCAATTCTTTGTTGACTTTATTTCACAAACCAGAATGCATGATCTGTGATTTCTATTTCCAGTTTCTTTAAAATGCAGTGAGATCTTTTAAAATTTGTGATGTAACCTTAATGGAAGAGCCAACTAGATTTGCATGCAGTATCTACCAGTATTTCATAACTATCTCCCTTGTACTATATTCAAGGGCAATTTTTAAAAACAACTTTGCCAAGACAAAGTAACTCTTGACTGCTCTTTCATTCAGATCATCAGATATTTTTGCAGCAACTGTGCAAGATAAGGTAACATCTCTCCCCAGACAGACAGGAGGCTTACTTACTGTTTGCTTTAAGAGAGGTAGATTCCCCAACTCCAGTGATTCTTGGCTGTCACGCAAACCAGTTGCATGTGTCGTCTATCACATTGGAAAGACTTGGAAGCAAGTGCAACCCATGCAAATATGCCAATGTTCCGTGGCTTATTATGCCATGAGTAAAAAAGTGCTTCATCTCTGACCCAAGAGACTTGCGTCTTCTGAATAATAACGGGCTGATTTATTAGTTTGTAAGTAGACTAAAAATCGAATCTCAGACTCAACAACCCTCAGCAAGCATGAAGCCCAGCTGGTAGTTCTGGAAATAGGCAAAGGTGTCAGAACATAACCTGTTAACCACGTGCATTCGTAAGTGATAAACTTTCATCAGAATTTTGGTTCTTCAGGGGCACCTGGGTGGCTCAGTCAGTTAAGCATCTGGCTTCGGCTCAGGTCATGATCTCATGGGTTGTGGGTTTGAGCCCCACATCAGGCTCTGTGCTGACAGCTAACTCAGAGCCTGGAGCCTGTTTCGGATTCCGTATCTCCCTCTCTCTCTGACCCTCCCCTGCTCACGCTGTCTCTCTCTCTCTCTCTCTCTCTCTCTCTCTCAGAAATAAATAAAAAACATTAAAAATCTTTTTTTTAAAAAAAGAATGTTGGTTCTTCAGTGGAAAGAGGACATAGATATTCTGGTTAAGTTGGTTATTTACAAGTCAATTAAGACAGTACATACAATGTGAGGGGCAGCTGGCTAGCTCAGTCATAAGAACATGTGACTCCTGATCACAGGGTCATGAGTTAGGGCCCTACTTAAGGTGTAGAGATGACTTAACTAAGTGAAACTTTTAAAAATCATTAATTAATTAAAAAATAAAAAGATACCACATACTATGAATAAAGGGCAGCGTGAACCCAACTTTAATAAAGTAATGAGTTAAAGCTGATTATGTCATATAGGTAGTGACAATCATGAAAAGGGGTAATAACATAGTTGAAACATAAAATAAAACTTAGTGAATATAAAATAAAATTCAGTATGCTTTTGTATCCTTATATTAGTCACCTAATGATAAATGACTCTATATTTTCCGCAGCAATTAGGCTCCCATTCAATATGATTTTTAGGAGTATAAAGAATCCAGTTTGCTAGGTCACATCTTGATCTGATTCCTATCAGATATCTCTCTCTCTCTCCTTCTCCCTCTCCCTCTCCCTCTCCCTCCCTCCCTTCCTCCCTCCCTTACACATACACACACACACACACACACACACACACACACACACACACACAGCCTTTTAACAATATGTATGCATGAGTCAACCAATAACATTTTTTCCACTTAAAATCACAAATTTTCCGTTGAATAAAATCAAATTAAACTGTGAGGAAAATACAAAAACAATTCTTCTTCCCAAGTACTTATGATATATTATGAGCCTAAAATTATTTTCTCCTTCTATTAAAACTGCCTATCACTCTGGATGCCATTAATACCATACACCATCAAACTATACACATTCAATTTGACTTTTATAATAGCAAAATTATAAATTTTATGTATTATAAATGTTATGTATAGAGAGCTATAGAAAACAGAAAATTATAGAAAATTATAGGAATTATAGATAATGAAGATTATCCAAAAGTAATGGGGGGGGGAGAAAATTATCAGTGGTCACAAAATAAAATAGCCACTGAACCTTTGTTAGGTATGCAAGTTTTTTTCCAGTTATTTGGTATTATTTAAAAAGATGCATATTAAGGTACTACTATACCACATAAAGCCCTGACATCTCAATAGATTTCATACTTATTTATTTCTTGCTTATTTATTGTATTATAATTATTATTATAATTATTTATTCTTGCTCAGGTATGGTACAAACCAGGGTTTCTGATCACGTTCTGACATGTTCTTAATATGTCCTTCCATATTAAGGCTCCACCATCTTTAACATGTGGCTTTCAAGGTCAACATGGAAAGGGCGAGAGCATAAACAGTCACCAGTGAGACTAGAAGTGACACACGTCACATATCACTTCTGCTCACATTCCACTGGATAGGACTTAATCAGATGGCTCACTCTGACGACAGGGGAGGCTGGGAAAGATGCATTAGCCATGTGCCCTGGAAGATGAGGAAATGGGTTTGGTGATTAGTTAATAGTTTCTACCGCATAGTGACTGTAGATAATCCTTGCATGTAAATGTCTTTGTGTTGAAGAAACGATTATTTCTTTAAAAGAAATTTCCAGAAATGGAGAATCAATTTATTGTAAGTATTTTGAACACGTGTCAGTCAGCCTTCTAGCTTTTCATCAGAGCTTAAGTGATAGATACATTTAATATGTTGCTATCCTTATCAGGAACCATGATTTCCTTTAACTTGGAAAAATCATGGATCCTCGGGCTGTCTGTTCTGTGATCATTTCCCTGATGATATGCTATTCATGAAAAGCTGAACTTTTCTAGATGTGTGTGTGTGCACGCACACGTGCACACGCACGCACATACATATTTACATATATGCCAAAACCTAGTTAAATATAATGTAAAAATACATTTCTTCTATTTTTAGAGACATACTCATATTTTTACACCACAATAAAAACACTTCACAAAAGTCTGGATGTTAGAGAATCTTCCCTTACCATAAATTTGTTTTGAAAGTCATCCACATTTTTACCTGGCTAGGATAACTTAAAAATTCAAATACTTTATTTTTAATTTTCCAGTTTCTTATTTATAGAGAGCAAAAGTTACGCTGGAATTATTTTCTATCACTACGTGTCTCTCTACTATTTTTAATCAACAAAAGGAGTCAGTAATCAAGGAAAATTCCAAAAAGAATGAATAGAATTCCCTGGAATCTGAAATACAAGTTAATGTGAGCAGTGCTTAACATCTGTATTTTGGCTTCTTTCCTCTACCACACCATGGAAACAGTTTAATCTGCATGGAATTTACCATCTCCTACAGGTGATCTGCATTGGTTACTGCATTTTCTCACTCAGTCAAAAATGTGATTATTGCATTTGCTTCTTTTCGGTAATTTTTCTCCTATGCTTCTATTTATATGATTGCCTGTCCACTTAATTTATAAAAAGGCTGTGTTTCACACATTTAACTGCATGCTTTTTCTTATTTATTTTCTGTGCTAACTACGGCATTAACTTCCCGTCTGTGTTTCCTCTTTGAGGTGATGGTTAACACGTAACAGTAATCCTGTCTTGAAATAGAAACTATGGTTCAGAGACTTGAACCAAATGAAATATCGATTCAGGTTGGAGAATATTTTGATGTTGTAGTTTTGTTACAGTTCAGTTGTTTTTAGAAAATATGTAGGTTTGGATTTAGTTCAGACTGGTTCACTGGGTTTTTTGTCTTTAATGGGTTTGATTTATAGTTCTGTAAAAAGTTTAATATTGGGCTTAGGTCAGAGAGGACATATTCAGCAAAACAGTTGTTTGTTTCCAGTTTCGCTTCATGGGTCATTACGAGGCCTTGGTCGTGTAACTATTTCCAAAGCCACAGCATGAAGTTGGTCCCGCACTGTGGAGTCTTCATCCAGGAGGACAGTAGATGCCATTCACTCGCCACGGAAAGGTGACCACTGCCAGTGGACCTGACGCTGTTATGTACACCCTGAGTGAGACAGGGTGCTAATAAAGAATTGCATGTTTGGGGATTATCTGACTTTTAACATATGGCAGGATTTTCTTTTTCTTTTTCTACCTACGGATAGGAGGGTTCCTGGAATATCAAACCTTAAACGTGCACTGTCTCCACTATAAACAGACTTCTTCCTTTTGGTTTATTTAACCACTACTTCAGAATCAGTGCACACTTTTGAGAAACTCGGCTCTAAGACTCGTTCTCCGGTGAATTCCGTCCTTGCTCTTATTTTAACGGCCGAACGTGGTGAAGGATTAGCAAGCTACTGCGTATAGTCATAGGAACACATTTTCCAGCCTGCGAATGTTTTATTCAAAACGACACTTTAAAAATATGAGCGGGGTTTGTCACTGGGTATAACAATACTCGAGGTGAAGAAAGGGGGCAAAATCCTCCCACTAGAAAAACTCTTTAAAGGCTGGATAAATAGTAAGGAGTGTGTTTAATACAACTAATGTATAGATAAATGTGGTGCCAAACTAGAATACATTAACAAGGTAAGGCTTCGGGGCTCTAGGTAAGATAATATATTGCTTTCATTAAAAAGCAATCTGCATGGACGTTCTCCACCACCACTGGAAACTGCGGCTGTCACCTTTATCAGGAGAACAAGAGCAAGCCACTACATTTTAATCACTGGGGTTTGTCAGGAACGAAAAACAGCCAGCTTCCCACAAATCAACAGACATGTATCCTGATAAGGGAAGTGCACTGGAAAAGGACAGCTACATACCACATGACACCACCTAGTCCAGGGTGATCAAAGCCCCGTAATTGTTGAAGATAAATCTAGTGATTTGGGGCTTTAGGATGAAACAGTTGTCTTTGCACAAAGCAGACGTGTACTTACACGAATTATCCGTGACTTAGATCATGTTTAGATGGGAGTAAATTTTGCAGTGTGGGAAGTAACGGGCCACAAAGTGGCGGCATGAGGCATACACGTCCTCATGACGATCACTCATCTCTGGCTATGTTATGCTTTGATTAAATTGAAAAGCCATAAGGGAAAAAAAGGAATAAGAGTCAGGACAAGTGTATCTGAGTAGAAAAATGAAACAAAACAGAAAAAACCTGGACAAATAAGACAGGCATGGGGACTGTTGGCCAAACGCTCACACCTCTCACACTGGCACTTACGGAAGCAGAGTGTAACCATTCAACTGAACGGAGGGTCCTCACTCCAGATCTCCTTCTTTAAGATAGTTTGAAAGAGTCTTCGTGCTTTCAACATAAGAAATTGAACTTATTTATTTTTTTTTTATTTTTTAATGTTTTATTTATTTCTGAGAGAGAGAGAGAGACAGCGTGAGCAGGAGAGGGTCAGAGAGAGAGGGAGACACAGAATCTGAAGCAGGCTCTGGGCTCTGAGCTAGCTGTCAGCACAGAGCCCGATGCGGGGTTCAAACCCATGAACCGTGCATGAGATCATGATCTGAGCCGAAGTCGGAGGCTTAACCGACTGAGCCACCCAGGTGCCCCAAATCAACCATTTTAAAGTGTGAAATTCTGTACATTCACTAAACCCACAATATTGTGCAACCATCACTTTTACTAGTTCCAAAATGTCTACATCAGCCCCAAAGGAAATCTCATAACTATTAAGGTAATTGCTCCCCATTTCCCTACAACTATCTCAAATTCCAGGCAACCATTTATCTGCCTTCTCTATTCACAGATTGATCTATTGTGGATAGTTCATTTCAGTGGCACCATACAATATATAACCTGTTGCATCCAGCTTCTTTCACTTAGCATAATGTTTCTGTGGTTTACCCGCACTATAGCATGTATCAGTACTTGATTTTGTTTTGTTTTGTTTTGTTTTGTTTTAATGGCTGAATGGTATTTTACCATGTGGGTAGGCCACACTTTGTTTATCCATTCTTTCACTGATGGGCGTTTGAGTTTAGATTCTTGTTGCTGTTTCATCTTTTGGCTGCTGTGAATACCACAGACTTGACAGAAGGGTAAGTCCTGATTTATTGGAATTATGAAATCTGGGTTAAAGAGTGGTCTTTCAAAGCCAGGACTTGAGTAGCACTCGGTAAGGAGTATTATATAATAGTTTGAGATTGCTAGAAACGACAAACATTTCAAAGCAGAAGCTTAAGAAGTCTTGAGGTTGTGAACTTCCTGTTGATGCTTTCCACTGAAGACTTGATAGATCTTTCAGGAAATTCCAGTAAGAAACAATCCAGTTATTTACTTGGGCAAGAGCCTCTTGAAATAGTAGTTGTGCTCCTGACTACAGTGGGATCATAAAGTTGTGTTAATGTAGATACTGGGCTTTGTGGCATGGTCCTCACACTCCAAGAGATCGAGACAGATAAAAAAGGATGCCATTTTCTAGCACTTTGGGGGGCAGAACTTCTCTTGAACCATTCCAACCACAAAATTCTATAAAATAAGTTAACCAAGGACAATCCATGTAAGTGCCTCTGATAAATGGTGAGATCCTCTGGAGCAAGAACCATATCTGTCAGCCATTTCTTTCACATCATAAATGATCTAGGACACAGTTAAGGCTTCCTAAAATCTTGAAGAATAACAATAATAATAGCACATTCTTGAAGTGGTGATTAAGCAAACATTCAGCTCGAGATACGACATATTTTGCCAATAAAAATGAGCACCACCTTAAATATCTTAAATAAGTTGCTTCATATCATCTGTGCTCATGGGAAGCTATTCTATCATTGAATAAATAATGATCTTTTGCAGTTTGGCCATTTACCCCCTCTCTAAAAGGATATGGGAGAAGTTGGAATGTCCTTGTGAGGTACCAGCCATAAAGACTAAAATAAACTTGGCAGCTAACCTAAGTATCCAATAGCCGATGCTGCCTGATAACACAGGGAGTACTTATAATGAGAGTTTCCCATAATTAAAGAAAAACTAACTGTAAAGAAATAGAAAGAACAAATATTTCATCCCTGCTGCCTTTGGATCGATCAAAAAGAATATTGCAAGAATCAAGACCTGGCTATTTATTTTCAAATAGAAATAATCAAAGCAAATATTGTATGGCACAAGGAAAAAACATCTTTGCACTGCATTAAATATATATTTCCTAAGTCCTTGATACCTTTTTGAAGCTAAAAAGAGTGCTCTAGTTTACCTGCCTCTAACCAGTACCTGTAAGGAAAGAAAGTGGAATCAACCTCAGACCACTTGTCATTGAAACAGCTGCTTATTTTGGAATCAGAAAGAATTGCTTTTGCTGAAAATAATGATTATTACTTCAGAGAGATATTTTTTTAAGATCATCCTTTTATTTCTTTTCTTTTTAATTCTTAGAGAGAGAAAGAACGAAAGAGCAAGAGAGCAGGGGAGGGGCAGAGAGAGAGAGAGAGAGAGAGAGAGAGAGAATCTTAAGCAGGCTCCACACCCAGTACAAAACCCAACACAGGCATCGATCTCATGGTGGTGAACTGAAATCATGAGTCAGACACGTGGTCAATTGACTGAGTCACCCAGGTGTCCTGGAGAGATTTTTTTTTTAACCGGATATGAAGGATAAGGGTCATTCACATTTTTCATGTGCTTCCCCAGTACTTTTCTTTTCCTTTCTTTTTTTAATTTAAGTATAGTTGACAGTACTCCTTTGTCTTTAATTGTGGCAAAATACACATAAAACTTAGTAGTCTAACCATTTTCAAGTAAACAGTTTTGTGCAATTAATACATTCACACTGCTGTGCACCCACCACCACCATCTATCTCCAGAACTTTCTCATCCTTCCCAGAAGAGACTCTGTACCCTTTAAACAACCACCTTACATTCCACCCTTCCCCTGACTCTGGCGACCACTATTCCACAGCCTCTCTCGATGAATTTCACCCTTCTGAGTACCTCATAGAAATAGAATCACACAGTATTTGTCTTTTTCTGACCAGCTTATTTTATTTAGTTTAATATCTTCAGGTTTCATCCATATCGTAGCAGGTGTCAGAATTTCCTTCTTTTATTTTTTCCCCTAGAGAATCAGCTTGACTGTCCTGGCATCATTTGGTATATGAGGGTTGGCACGTTTTCTGGCATCACGAGGCATCCATGAGATTTCTGAGCATTTCAATTTTGAATCCAAAAAATAATTCGCTCTGTGAGATGAATACTAAATTATCCAATGGGCACACCTTCGTGGATTTCATTGAGATAAGGTCAAAATATAATTTTGTAAGTTTTGTATATTAAGCGTTGTGCTAAAACACGTACAGAAAAAACAAAAGCAGAAAATGATAAGCACGTGCATAGTAGAAAGAGGCAGCCTTAGAGTAAGAAGGACCTACATTTTACTCTTAGTTCTTCAGCTTTTCTGATCCTTCAGAATTAAAAAAAAAAAAAAATTACATAGTCTTTTTCATCCTCAGTCTATTCACCTGAAAACTAGATTTAATACTGCCTGTCTCGGGGTGCCTGGGTGACTCAATCGATTAAACATCCAAGAGGCTTGATTCTGGCTCAGTTCATGATCTCACAGTCATGAGATTAGCTCCATGAGATTAGTTCCATGCCCAGCATGGAGCTTGCTTACGATTCTCTCTCTCTCCCTCTCTCCTTGTACAGCTGGCACACATACTTTCTCTTTCTCTCAAAAAAAAAAAAAAAAGAAATTAAAAAATAATAATGCCTGCCCTGAAGGGTTGTTGGAGAGATCTACAATAATATATGAAAATGGCTTAGCATGTCACTTAGCACAGAGTGAAAGGTAGAGAAATTTTTTCCCTTGCTAATATTATTTGTATCTTTATTCTACTTTGGACTCTCTTTCTCCCTTTATTGATCTATTTGGTTATTTAATTTATTTTTTTAACGTTTGTTTATTTTTGAAAGAAGAGAGTTGGGGAGAGGCCAAGAGAGGGGGAGACAGAGGACCCAAAGTGGGCTCTATGCTGACAGCTGAGAGCCCAATGCAGGCCTCAAACTCACTCATGAACTATGAGATCGTGACCTGTGCTGAAGTCAGATGCTTAACCAACTGAGCCACCCAGGTGCCCCTCTTTAGTTGTTTATGTTAAATTGAAGTATAGTTGGGGCGCCTTGGTAGTTCAGTCAGTTGAGTGTCTGACTTTGGCTCAGGCCATGATTTCACAGTCCATGAGTTTTAACCTTGCCTCGAACTCTGTGCTGACAGCTCAGAGCCTGGAACCTGCTTCAGATTTTGTATCTCCTCTCTCTCTCTGCCCTTCCCCTGCTCACTCTCTGTCTCTCAAAAATAAATAAATGTTAAAAAATTTAAATTGAAGTATAGATTACATGCAATGTTACGTTGGCTTCAGGTGTACAACATCGTGGTTCACAAACTCTGTACATGCTCTGCCCACCACAAGTGTGGCTACGTCTGTTACCATATGACACAATGACAATACCATTAACTCTATTCCCTTTGCTTTTAATGAACGGACTCGAAAGAGAAAAGAATTTCCTTCTTTTTAAAGGCTGAATAGTATTCTATCACATGTATATGTCACATTGTTTTCTCCGTTCATCCAACAATGGACATTCGGGCTGCCCCTATGTTTTGGCCACTGTGAATAATGCTACTGTGAAAATAGGTTCATATGATTGCTTCCACTTCTTTGAGGTTTATATCAAAAAGTACAATTGCCAGATCATATTATAATTCTACATGTCCTTCTTCTAAGAATCACCATGAAGTTTTCCACAGATGCTACACCATTCTGTATTTCCACTGAAGGGCACAAGGGTCCCAGATTCTCCACATCCTCACCAACCCTGTCATTTCCTGTTTTCTTTTCTTTTCTTTTATTTATTTTTATTTTTAATTTATTTTATTTTTTTCAAATTTTCTAAACATTCATTTAAGTAATCTCTACATCCCATGTGGGGCTCAAATTTGCAACAACCAAGATCAAGAATCACCTGCTCTTTTGGCTAAGCCAGCTGGGCGCCACCATTTTATTTATTTTTAAATGCATTTTTAAAAATATTTTATTTTTAATCTCTAAGCCTGGTGTGGGGCTCAGACTTACAACCCCGAGATCAAGTTGCCTGCTCTACAAACCGAGCCAGACGGGCGCCCCATTTTATTTATAATGACCATCCTAATGAGTGTTAAGTAGTGTCCCAGGGTTAAATTAGACATCTCACTTTGTCCTGTGCTCTTTCTCCCCTTCACTTCTTTTCTTACTTGATTTGCTCCATGCTCCTTTCCCATTTCTCCTGCTTTCTTTCGGTCATATAAGAAAACAGGCTTTTCAAATACACTGGGTCCATTTTGTTTCACAGGGAGGACGCATACATGGCAATGAATAACTCCGTCTCCGCTAAGGGGAGTGGCAATGGCCAACATCGACTGTTCAGAATACTTGCACATACTTGGGGGAATAATTTTAAGTGTGACCTTGATCTTTCTGGGCAAGGTTAAATTTGTGTCTCCTTGAGAGGGGAGGCAAAAGAATATTCCAGTCCCTCTCTAGGTTCACAGAATGTTTTAAGGAACACAGTACAATGCCCTATATGTTGTTTACACTGATTTTGATGTTACAAACAGTAATCCGAGAGCGTCACCACATTTTACTAGAGGGTGGTCACTTGGGTTCTGTCCTGGTTTTGCCACAAACTTTCCCAGTGGTCTCGGGCAAGTACTTTCAAAGCTTCACTCTCTGGATGTAAAATAAGAATGTTTAAGTTTATTACATCTGAGGTCGCTTTCAGGGCTGGGGTCCCCTCGCTCCCCACCCTGCTTATATGAGATGTAGTAGTTATACAGGGACAACACTGCAGAAGTAAAGAGGCAGCGATCTTTTAAATAGTGGGAGAGAGGGAGGGAGGCAAACCATGAGAGACTCTTGAATGCCAAGAACAAACTGAGGGCTGATGGGGGTGGGGGAGGGGAAGGGGGGTGATGGGCATGGAGGAGGGCACTTGTGGGGATAAGCACTGGGTGTTATGTGGAAACCAACTAGACAATAAACTATTTTTTAAAAAAAGAGGTAGCAATTCTATAGATCAAAGCAATGCAGAAAGTCAAACTGGGTGAGTCCATTCATTAAAAAGAAATTATTCCATTGTATGTAGCTTTCTGTAGACTGAGAGCGAGATCACAAAAAAACACACATCAGAACATAGCCCATGGCCTCTTCTTGTAGAAAACCACAGAACTGTTTTGTAACCATATTGATAGTAATGGAAAAATCTGAATTTTATCATCTTTAATCTCATTCTCTGTCATCCAAAACCCTATTTCTCAGAAGAGGTTACGGGGTTTCAGTGATTTCTGGGTTATTTGGAATTCTTAAAGAATACTCTGAGAACCCGGAAAATTATAGGGAGGTTGTAAGAATGTAAAGGAAAGAGTGTATTTCATCCCCCAAGTATCTAAGCATTATTCTTTAACTTGGAACTCTAAGTCTGCTAACAGTTAAAAACAGCCCTTGAACAAAAATTATGGTCTGGTGATTACAATCTATGGTTGAAATAGTTCAGAAGTATCTAAACTACCAATTAATAGGAATTTTTTTTTTTACTAATTTTCATTTTAAGCCACTAAACCATGACATCCAATGTCGTATGTATTCTTGTTTATTTTTATGAGGTACTAAACCATACTGTTAACAAAATAGGATATTCGAGTTAGCTAGATAACCTCAACTCTACCATCTACTCACTGCCCTTCTAAGCATGTCTCAGCATACAGGGGAACCTGGGTGTCTCAGTCAGTTAAGTGTCCAACTCTTGGTTTCAGATTATGTCATGATCTCACAGTTGGTGAGTTTGAGCCCCGTGTCGGGCTCCTTCCTGAGTGAGGAGCCTGCTTGGGATTCTTTCTCTCTCCTCTCTCTCTGCTCCTCCCCCACTCACAGACTCTGTCTCTCTTTCTCTCTCTCTCTCAAAAATAAATTTAAAAACTTGTCTCAGTGTCCAGACTAAAATAAACTATGAATATTTATGGAGTGAATTCATGTTCTATCCCTCCCAGATGCTCCATAGTCTCCTCGTGGTCATCCCTGATAAACGGTTCCAGGCCGTATTTGGTCTCCATTGGGCCATTTTTTCCTTTGCAGTGTGTCACTTGCACACATGCAAGATAGCCTCTTTCCAGGCTTTTCTCTTTTCCATTCAGAAGACCCTTCTCAGTAGCATCTACCTTGAGAGTAGGAGCTTTGCGCTTACCAGTGAGTAGACAAACTCACTATCTTAGCCTGCAAGTTATTTTTTAAATTATACAATCCAACGTGGACTGGAATTTTTATGGTTAATGAAAAGAGAGGCGCCATCCAAACCCCATGCTCATCAAGGATCCATTTCCCATGATCATCTACTGGTTCCATTTTTATCCCTTCATTGATATTACAAGCTCTGGATGTTTTCTAGGATATAGAAAAGACTTTCTGCTCAAGTTTAGGAAGTTCAACAAAGGGGAGCTCTATATCACAAACCCAGCTTTAAGAGTAATGTTATACTCTGCTGTCCTGAGTAGAACAAGCATTACATGGTTTTCTTTGACAATCATTTTCTCTTGAAAGAAAAATCTCTGTGATCCATCATCCAGAAAACTACTTAAACATCACCGTTGGGCTGTTGGCCCAGGAAAGAAGCCACATTGTCTTTTCTTTTTTCTTGTACTTTTCAAGAAGGAATCTGAGTATTTCATGTTGATTGCTTGATTGGCTGCAGAGGGACTCTTTAAAAATACTAAAAAAAAAAAAATCAGGAATCCAGTACAAATCAAACATAAGCTGCTATCAATCATGCGCTCGGGGCATTATGTGAGGTTTTTACTCAGAAAGATGTCATTAAAAGTTGTAGAAATTAATTGGTGCCATTGAATGTAATGGCCTTTCCTGCCATAGTTTCTCAAATGTAAAGAAAAATTATAGATAACGTAAATTCCTCGTGGGATCCTTGTAGATGTCTGCTTTGTTCTGTTATTGTTTATTGCAAATGTTATTACTGTGATCTATGGCCCTATCAAGTTTTGTCTATACTGCGCTGCTTTTCTGCTGCCCACAACAACGGAGGGCTTTACTCATAAGCAAAGACTGTGTTTATTTGGAAATTCTTTGCTTTTATATATTCCAAAAGTGTCTCAAGGTGTTCATTTCGCCTGTTTAAATTTTTATACAAAAACACATTTGTTCTGATTGATTAAATATTGACTTACACCATTTTTAGAACAACGCTGAATCTTATTTAAGTTCGGAGGCTGTGTTCTGCTTTCCCAGAAGGTTTGAATTCAATGTAATAATGGCTATTACTCTGTGTGAATCGATGGATCGAGACCCACAGTGTTTCTCAATACCAACATTGGTTTAATTAGTAGCAGTTTAAAAATTTGACTCTTAATTAAGGTACCATTTTATACCTCTAAAACCAAAGTTTAAGGGAAAGGAAGCTCTTTTTTGAATATTAAATGCCGTCTTGTACCGCATTATCTGTTACTCCATAGCTAAGTTGTATTAAATTTTTATCTAATACCACTAGAGGTTAACCTTTTGCTTCCAGATATTTTGAAGACAATTGTGGATGCCTTATTATTCTTGCTTATTCTATGGTACAAGATTGTAGAAATTCATGAAAAGGGGCAAGATTGCCCCTTGGAAATGTAATGAATTACACCAAAAGTTTAGTTTTCTCATCTTTTGCTGGTGCTTTCTGCCATTTTAGAGTTATCTCTGGATTAAACAGTATAAGATACCTCCTGAAAATTTTAATTAAGATCATGCCAAATGTTGAAAATCTATAATGAAAAGTTAAATTAGATTTAAGGTCAAGATGGCTCCTTAGGTTCTCATACTCTCTTGGCCCTAACATCCAGAAATGGTCAGGAGAGGGCTCCTGGGTAGCTCGTTGGTTAAGCATCCAACTTTGGCTCAGGTCTCATGGTTCATGGGTTCAAGCCCTGCATCAGGGTCTGTGCTGAGAGCTCAGAGCCTGGATCCTGCTTCGGATCCTACTTCGGATTATGTCTCCCATTCTCTCTCCCCCTCTCCTGTTTACACTTTCTCTCTCTCGCTCTCTCAAAAGTAAATAAACATTTAAAAAAAGAAGAAAAGAAATGATCAGAAAGGAAGAAACAGCTTGCTATAAAAATTAGTCCGAATAAATTTTAGCATATATAAGAACAGTGAAACTAAAGCTCCAAAGGAAACAATATTTTGTTTGAGATTGTTTGATGGTATTTTAAACCTGGTAAGTTTTGTGGCACGTTTGCAAAGAGTTATAGGATATTTTCTGTTTTGCTAGTAAAAATACAAATAAACGTGGCTATAAAATTACAGTGACAACTAACAGAATGTGGATGGATGGTACAGGGGTCAAACTAGCGAGGGAGAACACAAGCAGAAATGATGAAGAATTTTAACAGTCCAGTTAAACGCAGAAAAAGAGAAGGAGGGAAAGTAAATGAAAAAATAAATGTAAATAGAAAACAAAAAATTAGATGGTGTAAATCGGCACATCGCTTGTCACAAAAATTCACACAGGTTATTGACTCTACTCAAAGGCAGTTTATGGAAGTATTTTTTTGTACCTGCAGTTACATCTTGTTTACAAGAAACAACTTGAAACTAATTTGTTCCTTAAAAGTTGTGTGGGCTAAAACAGGTTCGTGAAAAATGAGGCCACGGCTACATGGGCCAAGAGGAAGCTACTCAGTGGGTGACGGTATCAGTCAGAGTTCACCCAGAACAGCAGAACCAGTATGGGATTATATTATGAGATTTGTGGGGCACCTGGTTGGCCCAGTTGGTAGAGCATACAACTCTTAATCTCAAGGTTGTGAGTTTGAGTCCCATGCTAGGTGTGGAGCCCACTTAAGGA
>NW_027528209.1:1078319-1120110 GCF_008692635.1 Crocuta crocuta
CTTAGCTTAACCAACTGAGCATATATATATAATAATACATGTGTATATACATATATAGTATATGTACTATATATGCTATATATACATAGTATATACATATATAATATACTATATATATTATAGTATTTACATACTATTATAATAATGTATTTACTATTTTTATAGTATAAAATATATAATGTAATATATTATTATAAGAATATAATTAAATAATTATTATGATAATAGAAAATCCTATTTGAAAAAAAGAGAGCAGTAACTAGGTGGCTTGGTCAGTTGAGCATCTGACTCTTATTTCTGCTCAGGTCATGATCTCACAGTTCCTGAGTTTGATCGCCACATTGGGCTCTGCACTGACAGTATGAAACCTGCTTGGGATTCTCTCTCTCCATCTCTTTCTGCCCCTCCCTTGCTCATTCTCTCTCTCAAAATAAACAGATTTTTTTTTTTTAAAAAGAGAAATGTAGTAAAGGAAGTTGGTTTATGCAGTTGTCAAGGTTAACGAGGCAAGGTGAAATCCACAGGGCAGGTAATCAGAATGGATAACTGTCTGGCATGGGCTGGCCACAGGGGGAGTTTCTTCTACTTCAGGAAAGCCTCAGCTTTGCTTTTGAGACCTTTCAATGGATTGAGTCCAGCACATCCAGATTAACTAGGATACTCTCTCTTACAGTCAACTGATTATGGACTTTAATCAATTTACAGAGTACCTTCCAAATAACACATATGTTGGGAGCACCTGGGTGGCTCAGTTGGTTAAGCATCCAGCTTCAGCTCTGGTCATGATCTCACCACTCATGGGCTCAAGCCCCGCATAGAGCTCTGTGCTGACAGCTCGGAACCCGGAGCCTGCTTCGGATTCTGGGTCTCCTTCTCACTCTGCCCCTCTCCTGCTTGTGCTCTCTCTGTCTCTCTCAAAAATAAGTAAATAAACATAAAACAACAACAACAACATATACATTAGCATTTGTTTGAATAACTGGGGTCTGTAGCCTAGCCAACGGAAATGTATCAAAAAGGCCATCAGAGTGAGCAACATCTGACACCACTGGAAGTCAGAGCAGGTGTCTCCTTGTCTGAAAGGCTGGAGGTCATATCTCTGATGTTAGCGGCCCCCCACCCCCACTATGGATATTATCTTTGCGCTCACATCCCGTCACCATCTGCAAATTCTACCCGAAGTTCCTCCAGTGACAAGTTAGAAGCAAATCCTAAGAGTACGAGGATTCGATTTACCAACCTCTCTGTTTCTGTACATCGTTGCTGGTAGGGACTGGCTACAAGACAAGTCTGCGTTACTCTCGATGACCATTTTGTGTTTCCCACTTCTCTTGAGACTGCTTTGCTGGTGCAGGACGACCATTTTTTCCTTAGGACATGGTGAAGAGAGAAGATTTAATACACCCATTGGAACAAAAAAAGGGACGAAACGTTTGGACAACCAGTTCACCAAAGAAAACATACAGATAGCTCTCAGGGTCATGAAAAGTCACTCAGTATGATGAATCAGGAAAATGCAAATTTAGAAACACAAAAAGATATCACTAAACACTTACTGGGATGGTAAATGTTTCTTTAAAAAGGAAAAAGCAAAAAGAATTCTTACTATGTGCCAGGCATTGGTCTAAGTATTTTGCAGGTATTATCTTATTTAATTCTCAAATAAATAAACAAAACAAAACAAAAAAACCCACAGCCCTATGAGATGGATACTGTAACTTTTCCCATTTTACAGAGGGGATAATATGTGGTAGAGATGAGATTGGAATGAGTCTGATTTCTGATTTCCATGCTTTTACCTCTTCTGCTCTATGCCCAAGACTCTTCCTTTAGGCTTTCCTCTCACACTGCCAGTCTTCCTTCCAGAATATCATGCATATACCCACACAAAAGGCACCCCAAAAATCAGGCTAGTTTTCCATTTTTTTGTAGAAAGCTTAAGACTGGTAATTATAGACAACTTTTTAATGGTTTACTTTTTCTTTTTCTTTTTTAACTTTTTTAATGTTTTATTTATTTCTGAGAGAGAGAGAGAGAGACAGCATGAGCAGGGGAGGGTCAGAGAGAGAGGGAGACACAGAATCTGAAGCGGGTCCAGGCTCTGCGCTAGCCGTCAGCACAGAGCCCAACGCGGGGCTCGAACCCACAAACTGTGAGATCATGACCTGAGCCGAAGTCAGACGCTTAACTGACTGAACCACCCAGGTGCCCCTACTTTTTCATTCTATAAATAGATTGTTTTCCCTTTAAAATTTTCTTAGAATTAATCAATTTCCATGTCATGAATAATGGTCTTTGCGTTTCAGAGTTCACAGAAGTGGTCTATGTTAATTTAGGAACACACTACATTCAGAGATATAAACAACTTATTTTTTAAAGAGTGGTTCCCTTCAATGGCAACACAAGATAAAGAAACTCTTTATTTGAGGTTGATCAGAAATGAACATTCCCAACCACTTCCCTGTTAAATGGGCACAAAATAAATGATCTTTCTTTTTCAACTAACTTGAGACTCCTTAAGAAGGTAAAAACTTTAGGTAAAACGCCATTGGGAATAAAACAAGATATGAAATTTACCACTAGAAAGATTTTGTCTGGAGATCCCATCTTATTAGGGCAGAAAGCAACATGTGAAAACTTGAAACCAATGGTGGGGTTTGAAGCGACAACAGCTAAATTATGTAGAGAATAAAGTAATGTAGTTGTCTTTTTTCCAGCTCAGTTTTGCTTCTAGAGCAGCTAAAATTGATGCTGAGCTTTTAAGAGATTTCTGAATAAATGCATTTGGTTAATATAGTAGTCCACAGGAATCTTAAAGAGTGTCCTTCTCTTCTGAGGCGTGGCCCCCACAGTGGGCACCTGTGAGTGTCCTTAAGTCCAGAGACTTAATCAAGGATGTGGAGGAAAAGGAGCTCTGATGTACTGTTGGTGAGAATGTGCAGCTACTATGGAAAATGGTACAAAAGTTCTTCCAAAAAATTAAAAATAGGCATACCATCTGACCACAGTAATTCCACTACTGGGTATTCCCCTAAAGAAAATTAAACACTAATCCCAAAAGATGCACCCCTAGGCTTACTACAACATTATTTACGAAAGCCAAGATACGGAAGCAGCCCAAGCATTCCCTCGTAGATGAATGGATCAAGAAGGTGTGGTATAGATGTGATGGGGTACTATCCAGGCACACAAAAGAATGAGATCCTGCCATTTGTAAAACCACGGATGGACCTAGAGGGCATTGAGCTCAGTGAAATAAGTCAGAAAAAGACTAATAAGATATGATTTCACTTATATGTGGAATCTAAAAACAAAACAAAGTGGAAAGAGACCCATAAATACAAAGAACAAACTGATGGGTACCAGAGGAGATGGGCAGAATGGGTGAAGGAGAGTGGGAGTTACAAGTTTCCAGTTATAGAATGAATCAATGACAGGGATAAAAGGTACAGCATAGGGAATGTAGTCAGTGTTGTTATAATAGAGTATATGGTGACAGTTGGTAGCTACACTTGTACAGAGTTGTCAAATCACTCTTGTACAGCTGAAAATAATGTAACATTGTCAACTATACTTCAAATATATATATACATAATATGTTATATATAACATATGTTATAACATATAACATATAAAATATATATAACATAAATAAATATAACATAAATTTAAATATATATAACATATATAAAACACAGAAGTCTAATGCATATAAAATACCATATTTCCCTCCATAAAGAGAACCCTTTTAGAACACACTAAATACCCTTTGACTCTTGTGGCTGAAACTAAAGCAAAGGGATTACAAGTTAGTTGACTATGAAATCAGCCTTTCTCATAAGCATTGCATTTCTGCGAGAACAGAACAGAAACCTCATGTGAGCCCTTAGGGCTCTCCTCCAACAATGCCCATTAGCTACTGGGCTTGTGAGAATAAATGTCTCCTGGGTATGGCTGAGTCAGGTTTGGTATCTCTGAGTCTCTCAGCTTGGTGGGTGTCCAGGGCAAACGAGAAACTCAACCCTCCTATTTAGTAGAGGCACCTCTCCTGCCAAAGCAAGTAGCCCATGCTTTCCTATTCACCAGATCACGAGCCCTCTATACCTGGCCACCGCTGCTGACTTGTGATCAGCTCTTCCCATCTCTGGAGGGAAAAAACAGACCTGAAGCTTGGGTTCCATAAACTCTCATTTCCATTTTGGTGCTTCTGTGTTACCTCATTTCTCTAGGTATACATGGTAAAATGCCCTTTCTGAAAGACTATCAGCCACTCTTCAGAATCAGTAATATCACAGGTTCCATAGGTCCGCTGTAGACAATGTAGATCAAGTTCACATCTCCCCCAAACACCTGAAGGGATGCTTTTCTTGGGCTTCTTCCTAGTGACCTTCTATCTAGTGTGGAAAATATGATCAACTATGCCTTTAAAGAGGAATGAACTTCCAGCTGTCTACTTACTCTTACATATTAGCATTTACATTAAAATGTTTTGAGTTTTATAAGCCTTCAAGATCAATTTCAGAAGACTTTCAAGGCATGTAATCCACGTTAGCTAAAACTAAGATTTAGAGCTCAGTCTTCTATCAAGTAAAGATCCACACACCTTAGCAGTGCTTTTTCTGGATATCCTTGATAGAACGGAAATTGTTGTGAAAAATTGAGATCTCTAGATCTTCCTAGAAATCTGGAAAATCTGGGAATGAATTGGACATGCACTTTGTTATGTTAGTTGTTCATGAGAACTGACTTGAGGCTGCTCTGACTTCTGCTCCTTGGTTTTCTGCAGTCTCCCAAGAGAAAGGATGAGTTTCACTGGGTTTTATCATCTTATGGCTTGACCTTCAAAAAGCCCTGGCCCCTGTAGACATCTGGAAGTAAACTGCATGTGCTTTTGTACACACTCCGAATCAAACCATTGGTGTCCCTGACAAGGCAGCAACTGCCCTACTGCATATAACAATGTGGAAAAACTTAAAAGAGTCTTTGAATTCAAGACTTTAAAAACTAAGACAATAGAAAGATGTGTTGAGAAAGACTTACTGAGTTATGACACATCCACTGTGCATAAGTGCAGTGCACTTACCTATATATCCAATAAGTATTAATGTCATGCTCAATCTTTTTTTGCATTCGGGACACATCTGAGAATCATTTCCTCAGGGGAATAAATGCACATTTACACAACAACATTACACATTTTTCTAACAATTATAAAGGTTTCTGGTCCCCCCGAGGTCACTGGGGAAAACTTGGAGATCACAGGTCTCAAGTGTGGACTTCATGCTCTAAGAGAGATGCTGATGTCCGATCCCCCTTCCTCTGCACTCAAGAGCCTGCAGATGAACCTTTGCCTCGTATGACCAGTGGGTGATTCTGGGTCCCTCGCGTCCCATCTAGATCCTCCTTTGCGTAAAACGTTTTGACTTCCTACCTCTTCTTTCATACTGTTCAACTTGCTTATGTGCTTAGTGAAGACGTAGCCTCAGCTCCTACTGGGGTTACCCACAGAAGGCTAAGGTTCCTTTCAGTGCATTCAGCAAATGTCAGTCTCTAGCATTCTCATCGGTGAGGCTGTGCCCACCACCTCTCACTGCAGGATGAGAGAGTTCCTCCATAGGCCAGGGGAAGGAGTGAAGATTTCGTAACCTCGGCTTAGAGCCAAAGCTAGGGATAGATCTGTGGACACCAGTGCAATGCTGCCAAACATTGCCCAGGTCCCAACAGCTCAAATGTGGTTGCTCAGGTCCTGCCTACTCACTGTCCACCTGGATCATGCATAGAGAGCCGTAGGTAGGTGCTCCCTAAAATAAAAGCTGAGAATCACAGCTCCTTAGCCTTTTGGTTTCTGTGAAATGCATTGATATCAGGACTATCTTGAGGCCGTGACATTTTATTATGAAGTATCCAGTGATGCCATGTTGAGCTCTACATCCACCCTTCTTTCTCAACAA
Source organism: Crocuta crocuta (assembly GCF_008692635.1). Classification (NCBI taxonomy): domain Eukaryota; kingdom Metazoa; phylum Chordata; class Mammalia; order Carnivora; family Hyaenidae; genus Crocuta; species Crocuta crocuta. Next base: position 1,084,271 of record NW_027528209.1, read on the forward strand.
ATCCCCGGTCCCTTCTCATTCTGGTGTCTTTGAATTTTTGCATCACAGCCAGCAAGATAGGCTGTGAGATCCCAGAGAAAATGACACAAATAAATAATTCTTTAAGTTTTGGGCAACACATTTTTTTCCCTGAGGCTTTTTCCTTCAGAAAGCTGTTGCCAAGCAATTCTGTATAAAGTGAATTGCAGAGAACAATCATGAAAAGAGCTCAGGGGAAAAAAAAAAAAAAGAGGAAAATTAACTCCTTCTTTTTTTTTTTTTTAATGTAGCTTCTCCTGTTTTCCCGGTAACATCAAGTCTTTTATCTTTAGCATTATAACCTCTTGCCATGCGAGAGAGTTGACACAGCTTCTGTTTGATGAGGATGCCTTTTGAAGGGTCATGCCCAATATCGTGCTTTCTTCAAGGGCTCGAGATTGCTTGTGCTGTTTGATGTCTTACCTCTTGCAGGCCTGATAAGCAGTTAGATGACCATGATAAATGAGTATCATGGGAAAAGTGATAAGAATTCAAAGGCTTGGCATGAGTTATGTCCTCACTCATACAGAAGTGAGATCCTCTTATCTTTCTCTTTAATTTCTTAATTACAAAAAAATATATATTTCCTATCTAAACAGAGAGAGAGTTCACCAGAATATTTTGTGACTGTTGTCTGATACCAAATACTCTGCTCTAAGAACATTTTCTTGTCTGTGATCTTGTTGTTGTTTTGTTCTTTTTTTGGTGTTGATAGGGTTTTTCGTGAAAGTCAAGGTGCCCCATTAAACACTGAGTTGCTTTCCTGTAATAGAAACACTTGGTTACTGAAATGGCAAACAGGCAAAACATGGGCCTCAGGAACATGCATTATGTATATAAAGGCTCCACACTCCTCTCTTTCTCCCTCTAACCCAGCATGGCTGCATAGTATGCTCACCGCCAAAGTCACCAGCTGGCACCCACATAGGGCTTCTGCCTCAAATCTACTCCCTCACACTTGCTTCCCACTGGAGCCAGCAAAAGGAAAGATTTCAAATCTGCCTTTGCTCACACTGTTGTCAGGTGGCACTTGGGGACTTTTCAGAGAAAGACAAAGTCAGGAACATGTTCAGTCACAGTGCGTGTGCCTCTGAGATGCATACTGATCCCCGTCCCTCCTTTCTTTTGGCTTCTCCATGGTGGAAACGATTCATCATCTTCTCTCTTCTCCAAAGCATCATGCTTTAGCATTGGGATAAAGGAGAAGAGCATAGGGACTGGGGGTCTTCAGATCTAGTTAAAATTCTGGCTCTGCTATTTGTTAGCTATGTGATGCTGGGCACATTACTTAACCTCTCTAGAATCCAATTTTCTCATCTGTAAAATGGAGATAGTAACCATTATTTATGGGACTGTTTCGATGAGGGCTTGAGATAAAATACATCAAAGTGCCCGTGACAATGCCTGGCACACAGCAGCGTTTGATCAGCATTAGCTCGGCAGGAATGTGAGTCTCCAGGAGAACGCTATGACATGTGTATTAAGTTGGTCACTTCGATTGTAAAGTAGAAGAAAACTATGGGTCCGTTTGTTTCTTATCTGTACACATCGCACATTATTTTCTCTTTTGACTTTGAAAACGCAAGACGAGCACTTGTATAACTCGACTGTCACTTGAATGGCAACCCCTGAACCTAGCTGTGTTATTCAGCAGGAGAGACAGCATTCATTTTTTTCCCTTCACAGTCAAGATCCTCTCACAGAGAGAAATGTTATATCCATGTAATCGGTTCTCTCACGATATTTCTTTAGCTACAAATAGCCTGTGGCTAGCCTCTTGATACACTTGACTTTGCGCCAGAGTGGATCATTTGCCCGCACTTCTCATCCACCAGCACGTGAGCTTCCTGCAGTCACACGCTGGTCTTCTGTGTTCTCTGCAAAGTGCCGAGCACAGTGATTTGTACACAGTGGTTAATTAATCACTCTATCACTCTTCTAAAAGAGAAGACTCAAAGCAAGCATGTTAGGTGCCCTAGTCCAAGTACGTTAGCAGAGAAGTAACTCTTCTAACCAGGAAAGAGTCAAGCTTGCTTTAATATCTCAAGCCTTCTCTTGTACATGTGTTTCTTTGGGTCGCCTCATTTTTATTCTCTAGTAAGAGTGGGTTCATAGAGTGTAGGGGGTCTTCTGGGTTTAGTAGGATCCAAGTCCCCATCCTAGCTCTCCCTCTTCTTTCCCAGATGATGTTAAGAAAGTCCCTTACCCTTTCTAGACTGTAGTGTCTCAGTTATATCATATCTGTCCTTATAGAGATGGTTTCTAAGAGCTCTGAGGTCTAATACTTCATGAGAGCCTGAGAATCCATCTCATGGGTTTGAGGGATGCTGTTGAGCCATGGCCTGACAAGGGAGCTGCATCTGAAGCTCCTAGGAAGTCACATGAGACACTTCCGTGGTGGGCATCAAGGAAACGCTGTGACTCCCACAGGCCACCAAAGGCCTTAGTGGCCTTTCTCCCTGTGCAGGCAGGAGTGACAGGGAGCTGCTGCAGTCTACTCACCTCAACCCCATCCTTGTTGACAAGGGCGCCTGGCTTGACTTTGGCTTCCCATAACAGCTCAGATTTAGAACTTCCCTCTGATGGATCCAGGGAGAAGTCAGGCTTGTTCTCTGTTGGGGGGGGGGGGGAAAAAAAGCCCTTAATCATAATGGCCCTGGTTTGATAGGTTTTCCAACATGGCGATGACAGTCTGCTCAATAAAAACTCTTCAGTAATAACACAGAGACTTGATTCAAGCCAGTTTCTCTGGATTCCCTGGTCCCCCTATGTGAAAAGTAACGTAGCCATAATCTAGCCTTAGTTTTTGGCACAGAGTATGGCCATTCTAAAGTCACATTTTGCCTGTGACACAGAGAACACACACTCTTAACCCTGTTCTCATCAAACGAAAGGCTACATGCTTTCAAGCCATCTTCATGTAGCTAGAGGTTTTATTTCCATTTTAAACATGAATCTCTTTATCATCTCTATAAACATCAATTCTCAACATATTCTTTTGCTATGTGGATAGACTACGGAGAGACATTTTCCTTTTAAAAGTCTATACCTTTTACTTCTGTATTGAACAGGTCTTGAACAGTCTGAATAAAAATATGGCCAGCAGTTCTTAGCTCTAATTTGGATATCAGCACTATTTTCAAAGGCAACAAGGAAATGGAGTATAGAGCGAGGGATAGAGAGACAAACAACCTGGATATAAATGGTATCTTTTAGAAATGCAAAGGGAGAGCATTTGCACCATAATTATTCAGATTTCTTTAGTCTCCTTCAAACGGAGATTTGTTAACTGGAGGCATTCCAATATAGTGAGACAAATTAGACTAAACTTTTTTATCTCGGGTGGTTTGCACATGCACTGATTGAACTAGTATTTCTTCCAAAGATTGTCTGGGAAGATAAATGAACAGGAGGGGCAATTAGGGTAAGGAAAAACTAAAGATTGGCTGACATGATTTAAGTGTACCACTAAGGCACTTTGTCATTTTGTCTCTATAATCTCTATCAGAATTGACTAAAACAGTAAACATAAATCATTAGACTAATTTATTTCACTGCACTGTGGTCTGGGAAAAGAAGATTTCATTTTTTTCTGAGAGACTTTGGGAATTCAGACAGCCACTCTGAACTCATTTTCATGTATGTATTGGGAAGGAAAATGAGAAAATCGAAGATGAGCACCTCGGGTTCCTCAAAACGATATTTTTTGGTGGCGAGCCAAGTTATTTGTATTACACAGCGCTGAAATAACTATGGGTTGCTCATTAAAAAGCAGCATGACACGGAATACATTGTAAAAAGAAGAGCAGAATTAAGTTCTTAAGGTAGAGATGTAATTAAACATATTAGGGAAAGTGATTTTTCTCACATTTTATAGTGAGAACATTACTCGGTGGCAGAAAAGTAGGATCTGTCCGACCCCAAAATTTTTTCGAAGGCAACTTGCTTCCTCTAAAAAGATAAGGAGCACTTGCTTACCAAGAAATTTTTGAGATCATCTGTTAAAAAGGTGAAAATGGGAGCAAATGATGATGCTAAGGGGGGAAGTGCAGATAGGATATCATTAAAGATTAGGCAAAGAATTTTGAGGGAAGATGTAAAAATAGGGAGGAGTTATAAGCCACAAGGAGTACCAACACCTTGGTTTGCTGTACACAAGGAAGGTAAGAAAGATAAAAACTGAAACATGCCCATTGTTTTGCTTTGCTTGAATGTTTATTTATTTGTGAGTGAGAGAGGAAGAGAGAGAGAGGGAAGGAGGAGCAGAGAGAGATAGAGAGAATCTCAAGCAGGTTCTGTATCATCAGTGCAGAGCCTGATGCAAGGTTTGAACTGATGAACCATGAGATCAAGACCTGAGCCAGAATCAAGAGTCAGACGCTTGACCAGCTGAGACATCCAGATGCCCCTGAAAAATGCCCATTGTATTTGGCGTATAGGGATTTATTAATGACTTTTGAGGAGGGGAGTTTGCTTTGAATAGTGAGAACAGAAGCCAGATTGCAAGTAGCGTAACGGGATGGAAAGGAAACATTAGACTTAGCTGCTATGTCTTCCAAAATGTTTAACCACTAAAGGGAAATAAAGAGCCATTATCTTCAAGAAGATGTGGTATATTTATACAGTGGAATACTACATGGCAATGAGAAAGAATGACATCTGGCCATTTGCAGCAACATGGATGTAACTAGAGGGTGTTATGCTGAGCGAAATAAGTCGGGAAGAGAAGGACAGATACCATATGTTTGTACATATAGGTGGATTAGGGGGAAGCTAACAGAGGACCATGGGGGAGAAGAAGGGGAAAATAGTTGGGGAGAGGGAGGGAGGCAAACCGTGAGAGACTCTTGAATGCTGAGAACAAACTGAGGGCTGATGGGGTGGGGGAGAGGGGAAGGGGGGTGATGGGCATGGGGAAGGGCACTTGTTGGGATGAGCACTAGGTGTTATATGGAAACCAACTTGACAATAAACTATTTAAAGAAAAAAGAACCATTATCTTCCAGGGAGGTAGCAGAGTTATGGAAAGCAGTATGTGTTGTTTCCTTTGTTTGCTTTGTTTGCTCTTTTCAAAAGGAGGCTTTATCATGTTTTCATTCAGAAAGGAAAATATCGGAGAAAGAGAGCTCCGAGATCAAAGGCGAATGGATAGAGCCAGGTCCTACCTAGAACAGCAGGAAGAACTATGTTTAGAAATAATGGTAGTGAGTCAGCCATTCAGAATAAGCGTGTGTCTTCCTCTGAAAACAAAAAAACAGAGGAGCTCTGAACGTCTAAAGTAATGATGACCTTGTGTGCAGGAGAGCCAACAAGGGACACCAGAAGAACAGTCTCTGACCAAGAGAAGCAGAGAGGAAAGTCATACCTTACGTAACCTCTCAGCTCCAATGGCTAAATAAAACAGATAGAAAAAACAAAAGCAAAACCAGCTAGATTCCAAAACAATATTTATAACTCCATGCCGCAGAAACACAGTAAGCCTGTTGGTGTCCAAGTTGAAAATCAGGCAGAGATAGCTAGAAGTTCAGCTTCAGTGAGGTCCTGGAAACACAGAGCTTTCCATGCGGTCCAAAGTAGGCTTGCTCCTTAAAATCACGGGGCATTATGGGGCTCGTCTGAAGAGACAAAGGAAGCTGAAAGGAGATCCAAACTCCCCTGTCTGAAGCGCAGATATTACCTAATCAAGCAGAAGGGATTTTGTAGATGTGATTAAATTAACAGTTTTGAACAGAAAGATCATCCCGGATTTTCCCAGTGGGCTCAATGTAATCACATGGGTCCTTAAAAATGACGGATAGAAGCAGGGCAGTATGAGTCAGAGATGTGAGGATGCTATGCTTCTAGCTTTGAGGATGGAGAAGGGGCCATGAGACAAGAGATCAGGAAGCTTCTAGAAGATGGAAGAAGCAAGAGAATAGATCCTCCATAGAGCTTTCAGAAGCAATGGCAACCCTACCTCTAGCTTGATTTTAGCCAAGCAAACCCATTTTGGACCTCAGCCTTCCAGACTGTAAAATAATAAATTTGTGTGGCTTTAAGCTGTCAGAGTTGCAGAAATTTGTTACGGCAGCAATAAGAAACTAGTATAATTCCTTTGTCACTGCTGTTCATTTCCTTCTGAACTTTCAGTTGGCCAGCCAGCTTTGTGATGGCAGATTTTGTACTACAAATACCAGTATCATCTTAGGATTTACTCTGTGGGGTTTCTGTAAGATAGATTGTGTAAAAAAAAATTGTAAGCCCCAGATATTTGGACTCCACTGGGGTTAAAATTGTATGTGAAACCATATACCCCAAGTCACCACAGTATTTAATGAGCAACTGTGGAAGACTTAAATATTTTAACAATGCAAAGCCCTGGGCTAGTCATTAACCAATTGTGTAAATGTAAGACCAGAGGTTAGTGACTATTTATAAACCAGTTACATAAAAGCATAAAGATTAAAGGTCATTAGCCACGTTTGAAGAGGTCCTGTTTAAGGTAGATCTAAACATATTATATATTTTGTCCTCAAAGGGACCTTGAATTTAGTCTTCACTTAGTTGGTGTGCAGAGAATGATGGTACACTTCCCTGTGTGTTCTCCTTTTTAAAAAAGAAAGGGTTAATCCTATCTCCTATGGAAAGTAACCTTAAAGTCAGACCTTATATTATCCTTTGAGGCATGAAATTATATTATTGCATTACATGTTTTTGTAGGAAATTGTATGTGTTTTGATGAGCTCCTAACAGGAAGTCGAGTTTAGTTATCTGAACTCTGACAGACCTGCAGCATCCGGGGTGCTCATTTCAATGCAACCTCACTAATTTTATTCCATAAATCTACCAAGATATAAGGGACACAAACTCAGTATGTCTCCTTTTTTCCGCTACAGATCCTTAAAACAATCACACAGAATTTTGTAACTCACGTAAATTCATAACATAACACAAAGCCAGTTTTGTTAACGATAGCTTTTTCTTGGTGTAGCTGTTTGCAGGATACTATGTGGCTCCGACAGCTGAGTATCAGGATGGTCCTTCGGGGCAGGTGTGACTCCAGCCAGAAGCAAAAGAAAGTGACATTTGTTTAAAAGTTTGAAAACAAAACTTATCTTGTTTATTGCTCCATATATGTATAACCCTTGGATATGCTTATTAGTATATCAGATATTATAATAAGTTTGATAAAGCATACATTTTGCTAAATACCATTTTTGGTGTTACCTTTATGGCACATAACAAAGAAATCCTTCAGAAATGCTGTAATTAAAACTACATGAGGGGCACCTGGGTGGCTCAGCCAGTTAAGCCTTGACTCTTGACTTCTGCTCAGGTCATGATCCCAGTATCGTGAGATCAAGCCCCATGTCAGGATTCATGCTGCCCATGGACCATGCTTGGGATATTCTCTCTCTCTCTCTCTCTCTCTCTCTCTCTCTNGATTCTGTGTCTCCCTATCTCTCTGACCCTCCCCTGCTCATGCTCTCTCTCAGAAATAAATAAAACATTAAAAACAGAAAATAAAATAAAAAACCAAATTAAAAATTTTACAAGCATATGACTCTTGATCTCAAGGTTGTGAGTTAGAGCCCCAAACTGGGTGTAGAGATTACTTAAAACATAAAAGCTGTACGATGAAAAAGATTTCAGAAAAATTAGAAGTAAAATTTGACTCCAATGTTAATGAAAAATAATCATTTAAAAAATTGCACGTTTCTATTGTATAGCCATACAATTCACACTCAGGTAATACATATGCATACAGGTGCATACACGTGATGATTTCCCCCACCTTCTTCTTTTCTTTAAGTCATATTTTCATGGCAGGTCTCAGTTTTGTTTTTTTTAATTTTCCTAGAAAGTCTCCTTTCTAGTCTTTCTTTCAGTCCCTAAAAAGGGAATCCCTTTGGGGGAAGCAAGGTGTAACTCGCAGGATTCCTCTGAGCTACAAAAAGAAGTCTCAGTTACAAAAACTGACTTGAATGAATATGGTGTCAGAATACCCTACAGATGGCTGTATGGAGGGCTTGGCCCCATATAACCAGCCGTCAGACAATCTGATGTGCTTTTTTGCAGTGAACTGTGCTACTTCAATCTCATTGGAGCTTCCTGTATCTATGAGCATGAACATGGTGACCATGAGGACGAGGAACAGGGCCCACACATGAAATTCTAGTCTCAACTCTGCCTCATCTCACCGTGGCATTGGCATGCCCACACCTATGGCCCAAATCACACTTGGTTCTTCTCTAATTAATCTCACTTACATCTAAGACAAATATAGGTTGGGGATAGGAGTCTATGAATCAGAGACACAGTTAATTCATATTTTAGGATTAGGCCTTATGACCCCAAATCCCTACGGCTCATCTCATCAGCAAGGCCAAATGCAGCACACGCAGAACATTGTAGCCTCCATGACTCCTCGATTCTTTTCTTTTTTACAAATAGTTTATTGTCAAATTGGTTTCCACATAACACCCAGTGCTCATCCCCACAAGTGCCCTCCTCCATGCCCATCCCTCATCCCCCCCACACCCATGAGTCCTCATTTTGTTCCCAGCATTCAAGAGTCTCTCATGGTTTGCCTCTCTCCCTTTCCCCCACCATTTCCCTCCTTCTTCTCCCCCTTGTTCCTCAGTTAAGTTCCTCCTAATCCTCCTATACATGCAAACATATGATATTTGTCCTTCTCTGCCTGACTTATTTCGCTCAGCATAACACCCTCAAGGTCCATCCATGTTGCTACACATGGCCAGATTTCATTGTTTCTCATTGCCATGTAGTATTCCATGGTATAGATAAACCACATCTTCTTGATCCATTCATCTGTTGATGGACACTTAGGCTCTCTCCATGTTTTAGCTATTGTGGAGAGTGCTGCTATGAACATTGGGGTACATGTGCTCCTGTGCCTCAGCATTTCTGTATCCCTTGGGTAAATTCCTAGCAGTGCTATTGCTGGGTCCTAGGGGAGTTCTAGTGTTAGTTTCCTGAGAAACCTCCACACTGTTTTCCAGAGGGGCCGTACCAGTTTACATTCCCACCAACAGTGTAGGAGGGTGCCCGTTTCTCCACATCCTCGCCAGCATCTCGAGTTCTCTGATTTGCTCATTTTAGCCACTCTGACTGGTGTGAGGTGGTATCTCAGTGTGGTTTTGATTTGTATTTCCCTGATGAGGAGGGATGCTGAGCATCGTTTCATGTGTCTGTTGCATGACTCCTCGCTTCTGTAAATGCTTTGAAAATGTGAGTCCTAATAAGTGGTACATACATTAGAGGCCCATAAACATTTGCAGAGCTCTGAGTCCCAAACATTTTCAGACGAGACTCTGACACAGATAATAATTTGACAGGTTTCTGAGGCCCTGATTTTCCTAATACGTCCTATAATGGTAGCTAAAATGATGCTCGCAGATCCCAGTCTAAACAACGGTAATGCTGAACATGGTTATGAACTGCAATTTTCCAAACTATGAAAACCCTACAGTTCTTTACTCTGAATCTAGGAAATTCACAGCTAATTCTCACTTATTCATTTCCTCTTTTGGCTTCATGAAAGTGTAACCACAGACTTTCTGTTAAGTTTTCTTTTCTATGCCTGTGTCGTTCTTTCTTTTTTGTACAAAATGCATCGGCCTCTATCACTAGTAAGCTAAGCCTCTGAAGTTTCAGATATATTTATTCTACACTCACCTTATCCAATCAACTCTGTGGCAATATACAGATTTTCAAATTAGCCAGTAAAATAATAAAGCTTAATCTTTTGAAAGTTAAAAACTTTGTAGGAATCTGACAAAAGCCAAAGACCTCAGTTCTAGGAAAATGTACACACGTCACACACACACGAACACACACACACACAAATATAGACACACATTTGCATTTACTGTAACCATATAATAGAACCTTTCAGAGCTTAGAGTTCAGAGATTTGAATTTCAAGCTTCATCTCTTCCAAGCTGTAGAACTGTGATTTGCTAAATCAGGATATTAAACTTGTAAAAATCTATTTGGTCCATGAGTTCATTATATTTCTTATAAATAAGATCGTTTTACATTTTGCCTCCAGTAAGCATATGGTTTAGAGTAAAAAAGAAAATCCTGATAAATCAATCAGACCTAATCCTGGAGTAAGGTAGAGGAAAGAGGTATTTTTACACAGAAGCTGGCTGTGAATGTTTTACTAAATAATTTCTTTATGATTTTTCTATAATTCCAGCATAATTTCTTCTATATAATAGTAGCCAAAATTTTAGAAACATCTATCAATCTAGTTTCCAGACACTGATTATCTCTAATGAGGGATGGAATTATTGGATGCTTAATTGAATGCAATCCCGAAGATCATGAAAGCTGTGATATTTCCTTGTCTGGAAGTAAGCAATATATCACCTTCGATATGACTTATTATTAGTTTTTAAAATATGTTCATGTCAGGGCCCCTGGGTGGCTCAGTCAGTTAAGCGTCTGACTTCGGCTCAGGTCATGATCTTGCAGTTCATGGGTTCAAGCCCCACGTCAGGCTGTGTGCTGACAGCTCAGAGCCTGGAACCTGCTTCAGATTCTGTGTCTCCCTCTCTCTCTGACCCTCCCCTGCTCATGCTGTCTCTCTCTCTCTCTCTCCCTCTCTCTCTCTCTAAGAAATAAATAAAACATTTAAAAAATATTTTTAAATATGTTCATGTCATAGAGTTTTCTTCATTTTGCTGCTGGACTTTTGTGTTCTTGTGTGTAGGTGTACATAGATACGCTATAAAACTCAGTATCTGAAAGTTTATACAGATGTGAATTTTTGGTAATTCTCTTTTCAAGCATGGTTCGGATCACAATAAATATGGCTCTAACAACAGGCTCACTAAAACAAAAATATTACCAGGTCCTCGCTCACTGGCTAAGTTAAGGTGACTTTATTATGAAAAATTTCAGTCTTCATATTATAAGAAGGAGCTTCAAGTCTTGGCTAATCATGGAAGGAATTTTATTTCTTCAGCATGCCATGAAAGGGAAATGAGTCGAGGTATTGCCACAGTTACAGCAGGCCATTATAAATATGTGTGTGTTTGTGTGTGTCAAGGATAAAAGTATTTCTATCTTTTCAAAAGAGATCTGTGGTTCACATAAAAGTTCATCATACTTGGTTAATCATACCTAAGAACACACCATGTCTTTACGATTATTATTAAGTGATATATTGGAGTCAGTACACAGGGCTCTGTTTCCAAGTAGGACACCCTTCACAGAGCTTGGAAATAAGCTTAAGAAACAAACATCCAATGTTTGATACCATATGCCATCCAAATGTAGAAGTACCATCCCTGTGAGATGGTATGTAAATCTACACCTAGAAAAAGTAGGTAGTCTTCTCATCCAATCTAATCTTTGAAACCAGGATATAACTTAATTACTCACTTATTTGGTACCATGTCAGGCATAAGCAGATGATAAATGGAACTCAGAGAGGAAGAATCGATCCATTTTTTTCTCCGTCCAGGCTACTGGAAATTTTAAGCTCAAATCCACCTTTGCCAAGCATGCAGGATTTCACAGACTCTATTTTCCATGAAAACATCAAGTTATTTCCATCCTCTCTTTTTTTTTTTCCTCCTGGAATCCCATATTTATACTTTTTTCTTATTTTCTTATTCCTTGTCCATTTAAAATCTTAAAAAACCTTATCATAGTTTATTGTGTGTATTATTACAAACAACTTAACATCTTGTATTAAAAATTATAGTCATCTGTGCTTACCCAGTTCTGTACAGGATGTGGGGCAGGGGTGGTTCTCTAAAGAGAAGATGCAAGTATTTCTGCAAGGTGACTCAAAGAACCTGACCTTATTTACATTCCTGGAGGATCTGAGCACTCCAGACTCTCAAAGCTTGACTCCAACGACATTAAGATCATGCGCCTGCCTACCTGGTGACTATATTCCTAAGCAGACTTTGGGTATTAATTCACATTGCTCCATAGGGGAGATTGTGCTGACCGGTAGACTATTCTGGTATGCTTGGCCTAATTTTCTCTGTACATTTGCAAGTTTAGCCTGCCAGTCCATTTATTGCTCTCTTCTGGGTTTGATCCGCATGAGTCAGTTCTCTGAAACCTTACCAGTTTAATGATCTGGTAGAATTTTGTTGCTGAGCATGAGCAGGTCATGAATGGACCCTGAAGCCCTTGTTCTGGACCCAAAGCCTTCCCCCCACCCCTGCATTGTGGGCTCCCAGAGCAGCCAGAAAACCACTCTTTGGTCCCATTTCACTTGCAGGAAGAAGAATACTTTATTACACCTTTACATTCACTATTGATACATTTTGGAATGCCATTAAACATAAATGTTTCCCAGTGCAAAACCCACTCCTCTGCCGTTGATGGGAAATGGTGGTGGGAAGATGGTGGGATTTACCCCGGACACCAAAATGACAAATCAGCTATGTTGAGGTCTGAAATCGACCAAAGTAATCGACCCTCTGGTTTTTTGTTTCCTTTCCAAAAACCCTGCATATATTGGGATCTTGTTGAATAGTCAGTCAGATGCCTCTGAGTGTAGGCTTATTCATTCCTTCAACCATAAAGCACTTATTGAGCACCTACAATGTGCCATGCGGGGTGTCACACCCTGCCTTACAGAACAAAAAAAATTGAGTGAGGAGTTCAGATTGTTTTCAAATGCATAAATACATGAGCCCTGATACATTGCAAGATGATACATGAGGAAAAAACGAGTTGGATGTTAAAGTAGAAAATAACCCTATGAGAGGGGGTACTAGGATTAGATTGTAGAGCCAGAGCACAGCCCTCTCTTGCCAAGACACACCTTTTCACTGGGCATCTAACATATGTGCCTGTCTCCTTCGGACAGTCCCAGTTAATGCCAGTTGTCTGAGCATAATTATTAACAGAAGCTCCCTTTCCACTTAAAGTATCCTGGGTAAGATAATAAATTATATGGTCACACTCATTTGAAACAAAGTGGAATTTAGCAAACGACTCGGTCCTATAAGCCTTAATGACTTGTAAGTACTTTGGAAAACATCCTGAGGTGAAGATAAGCATTAGTAGTGTAATGGGCTGAGATTAACTTCATTCCTGGCTTGATGGCAGGGCAAAATCGCAGCTTCAAACATAATGTATTTAAGGGCATGAAATCAATGTTGAGGGCAGAGAAATGAAGAAAGGACTCTTGGGGAAAGAAAACTTGAAGTGTTTTCAACGCTGTGAAGACGGAATCAGCAGAAGAGCAAAACCCGAGGCTTTCAACCTAATGGAAACCGAGAACCTTTTTCACATGAAAGCAGAGAGCAAAATTCAGTCATAAAACATGTAAGTTGAAGGAACCTTGGAAGTCAGCTTGCAGAGACACCTCATCTTAGGGAAAACGATGCCACAAGACAGAACTGCCAGTGGTGTACTCGAAGGTTGAAAATCAGTGGGTCATATCATGCGCAATACGAAGGACGTGGGCACGGACCACCTGTGTTATAGTCACTGTTCGTTAGGCACAACACTCATTCCCTCTGCACCTCGGTTTCTTCAAATGGAATCCCCGGATCAAAATACCCTCGCTACTATGTCCCTGGTTTGTTGTGAAGGTTAGATGAAGTCATAAAAGGTCTCAAGGGCTTTGTAGAATTACTTGCTGTTGGGAACACAGCCACTAGCCTGGCCCATGTTCTAAGCCACAATGTCTAATGTTACCATATAGGTGTGGCAAAAAGTCTCCATACCCTTTTGAGCTGAGTAAAAGGGGGCCTTGATTCAGGTTTCATGACTTTCCTTTTCCTCTCTTCTCAGATCCTTCAAAATCACCAAGTCAAATACAAATAAAAGACGGCAATTAGGCAATTGACAAAAATTAGGGCTTTCCAGACGCTCTGGTTTGGGCTGAGGAGGCCATATCTGTAAAAGATTCTATGCACCAAGGTTATGCAAATGGCTTCCTCTTCAGGATCGGATTACTACAGACCTGAGCAGGTTCTGCAACAGTTGCTCAGGAACAACTCAAGACATTGGAAACAAGGGATGTAAAGTGGAGAGTGAGATCTGAGCTTTCCAAATGAGCGTGGTCACACAGATTACAGTCTAGTGTGAGCACTGTGAATGGCAGCACTGACTTATCAAGAATCGGAGACTTGGAAAGCCCTACACAGGTTGGAGTAGTGTTTGTTTTCACACTGGACAAAATGTTCTTGGATAAATACGAGAGATCTTTTAAAACCTTTATAAACCGTTAAATGAATCGGGTGAACATATCCAATGAGTTGAGTAAGGTACACTAGACCACAGAGACAAAAATACACAGGGACCAATATAATAGAAGTTTATCTTTTACTCCTGGAAAAATCCAAGCAGGTGCTTCTGGTTGTGGGAGTTCCACACAGTGGCTCAGGACCCCTCTTCTGTGGCCCTGCGTACCCCTATGGCCTCACCATCAGTTGAGCCCAGCCCAGCCAGCCAGCATAAAGGGAGAAAGAGTGGAGGAAACACAGAAACAACAGGCATATGCTCTGATTTGCCTGGCACTCAAGCTCATGGCCATGTCCAACTCCAAAGAGTCTGGTAAAGGAGTTCTAGTTGGGAAGAAAAGAAGAACATGAATTTTTATAAATAGCTAGGACTATCTGCAAGAGATAAGATTTTTAGTGATATAAATTCTATACCGGGACCAACAGGAGATTGGCAGCAAGACAAAGATGGGAAATAGACTATGAAATGACCGCTGTCATTTTACTGTCATTGCAGCTTTCCACGAGGCATGGGACGCAGCAGAGTCCCCAGTTTTTTTACAGAGCTGACAAAGCATGAACTAGCAACAGAGTGCTTGTTACTCCACTGGCAAACCCTTTGTCTGATATTTTGCTAGTAGCAAAAGGAATGTGTTTAAGGTATCATGGCCTTGTGATCGTTTTAGAGAAAAGTCTTTGGCCGGAAGACTTTTGGGCGAATCCATTTCCCGTGACCTCTATAGAACCCTGGAAGACACTGGCTCCCTAGAACTTTTCATTTGACAAGTTTATTCTCCTTGACAGTGATTTGCAATGAGTACCATTTTCAACCACAGAGAGTTTTAGGAACTCTAGACATTGAGAGCCTTGGACCCCAAACCAATTTAAGTCCCTTCCTACTTTTCTCGTCATTCTGGAAGGTGATCCCTGGCTTAGCCACAGACTACTTTGGAAGTGGAGAAGCCAGTGGGAAAGAAGAAAGTAAGGCTTGGCTGCAGGGCCCGGAGTTTAAGTGAAAGGCAATACCTCAGGAAATTGCAAAACCACCCATCATTAAGTAGATGGTGTGAAGATGGAGAATATTATCTAAAAATACAAGACGCTGGAAGAAAAAGTGACTTTTCAGCTACCACTTGTGTCTCTGATGGTCTGTCTGCCTATATTTCTCTTTCTCAAATGAAGGAGAAATAGAATTCCTAGATTTAATCTTTCCTTAACTGAGAATTAATAGAATGATGTACCACAGACTTTAAACAGAACAAGAAGGGAAGTCTGAGGGGGTTTTAGGATAGAACATGGCAGGAGGCGAGGCCATGTCCAATGGGCTGCCCCTTGGATTTGTGAAGGTGACAGTTTTAACTCTTCTCGTACCAGGGGGAATCAGACTCTGAAATATACCTAAGGGACGCCTAGCTGGCTCACTTGGTAAAGTTTGAAACTCTTGATCTCAGGGTTGTGAGTGTGAGCCCCACATTGAGTGTAGAGATCACTTAAAGATAAAATCTTTAAAAGAAAGAAAGAAAGAAAGAAAGAAAGAAAGAAAGAAAGAAAGAAAGAAAGAAAGAAAGAAAGAAAGAAACCACAAATATTAGAATAATTTCTAATAAAGCTGGGTTGGGAAACAGAGCTTGGATCTATAGCCACAGTAAGTTTGCTTAAAATTATACGCTCCGTTTTGGATTGACTTGTCCATCCATTTGCAAGTTTACTCATCTAAGAGGCAGCTTGCCAGAGCTTTCAGGAAAGATCTGGAGAAAGGGGAGGTGAGGGACATGGGTACATAGAGGGAAGGGCTGACACATGAGAGGCTGAGACTTTGGGAAACAACAGATGACCTGAGATGCTTGTCATCAACTGTGGAACAGCGTTCAGAGCAGAATGGACTTGGTTATGACTGACAAAAATTAAGCCTTTACATACAGGCCTGAGAGCGTCCAAGTGAGGGCAGTTTGGAGTTGCATTAACTAACCATGGCTGGTTTTGCACCCCATATTGGGGAGGGCAAGAGTCAACAGAAGAAAGCAATTAACCAGGAGCACGTGATTGTCACTGGGGCTTGGCAGCAGAGTCTGGCTGGACTGGGTTACCTTTCTCCATGGTTAGAGGTGTTAAAGAAGACTTATTCGTGACCCTTGTTAAAGAAGGGTAAGCAGACTCTTTAGAGAGACTATCAGGATAGATGTAGGAATCACGACAATGTGGCCTTGTGGTAGGGCAGAGAGATTGGGCTCAACTCCAAATATAGCAAGGAAAAGTGAGGAACCAAGGAACAGGATGGGGCTCAGTGGATGGGAAATTATTAAGGAAACATCATGAGAAAGAAGAGATTCTGACCAAACAGGATTCTTGCTGAAGGTAGGCCAGGATGATCACACGTCAGCAGGGGTTATGTTGGGGAATGAGGAACCTCATCACATAACCAAGGTGATCAGAGATCGAAGGCAGGAGATTCTGCCTGACTCGGCTTTAGCAGAATTCTTGCTAAAATTGAACAATCTGGAGGTGAACACGGAAGTCCAAAAAGTTGAGGCCTAGCTGAAAAGACCTCAGAGGAATCTGGTCTGGTCTGATCCAGGAGATCTTTGTCAATAGACACATCTCCAACAGTCTCAGAATAGGGGGTGCTGACAGACACCCCCAGCTCCTCCAGCAGAGGAGATGGTCTACAGCTATCTTCAGGTGTGAATTTGCCTCTGAAATCATTTTTCAAAATATTTGAGGCCTTCAATGTGTAAAAATGTTATTAGGTTGAACCATGTAAAATTGCCAGTTTTGAAGTTAACAGTCTGCAAAATCAGCATCAGCAATTTCATATAATTCAACTTAATACCTAAGCAAGCACTTGGCATGGTCATATCAGGGTTAGAGAACCCCCAGGATCCTCCTAAAGGTCTTAGGGTTCAGGCTGTCCTCAGAGCACCCAAGAATAGCCCTGATGATCGTGGCCATTGAAATCCTCCATAATTCTGTTACCACACATGACAGATCACTTTCCTAGTGTGATGAATTCAGTGACCTAACCAGACCTTTAAACCTTGAAATTGTTTCATTCACTGTTAATGAATGACATCACCATCTACATCACAGAGAAAAGAGGGTATGGGGTAAGAATTTTCATAGTCTCCCACCCAGACACTGTGTGTTTGTCTACAGCTGAATTCACACAGATTATCTGGATGCCTTTGACTCTATTGCTAAAGAATCAACTTGGAAACCTTCATCCTGATTGTATTCTACAAATGGATTGCACTTTGCAATGACTGTATATAATTAAGATCTCATACTGGAGACTGCTATCACCCACCCATCCTGCAATCTGCCGCCAGGTGATCTTACAGAAGCCTAAAGCAGAGAGTGTCCTTTCTGTGATGTAAAGAACCAAGCCTGAGCCTTGGCTTGGTTCAGGAATCTCATGGCTCCCTTCTTCTCCAGTGTTACCCACATGCAGTCTTTCCTTTGCCATTCTCAATTACTTTGCTTCCGGGAATGTGACCTGCATTTCATGCTTCTGTGTTTTCCACATGCTGATTCTTAGGGCCTCTAAGTTTTCTTCCTCTTGAGACTTTACTCTGCTTGAGTTTCTCTCTTGTCAGCAATACTTGAATAAGATGCCCCTTCATAGTGGTCCCATATCCTCTTATGTGCACCTCTTTCTTTGCTTTTTTAAAAAAATGTTCAATTATTTATTTTGAGAGAGAACAAGTGAGCAGGGTCAGAAGGAGAGGGAGACAAAGAATCCCAAGCAGGCTCCATGATGTCAGTGCAAAAAGAAGAGTCCCAACACTTAACTGAATGAGCCACCCAGGTGCCCGCCCTCTTTTTTTGTGTTTATCCCACTATATATTTAGTCTTAGTTTACTAACCTCTTTAACTCACAGCACATTATATGAGGTGGACATAATGCATTTTGAAGAGGAACTACATGAAATCACTGTGCTCACAATCTGAATGGAGATGTCTACAAGTGTACAATGTAGCTTCCCATACCCCCAAAATTTATGACTCTATGTTGTTTTCTCATGGTTCTACTTTATACTGCTGAGCAAGTTTACAATTTAAATTAATCTTTGCTAATTATTTTTGCACATTGAAGCAGTCGTTCTGGCATTGATCAGAGCTAACAATGACTGAGTACCTATTCTGAGCCAGGCACCGTGCTAGGTGCTATCTATCCCTGGCTTAGTCCTTGAGGCTACCCTCAGAGTTCTCCTTTTAAAGAGAAGAGAACAGAGTAGAGGTTCCCTTCAGCTTACTGGATCGATAAATATGGGTTTTACATGTTCTGTTGATTTTGGTTTTCACCTGAATTCCAGCAGAAGCACTAATATGTAATAAGTGAAACCCATTGCATCTTGGGATAAAAATGTAAATACTTCAGTCTTCTAGTCATTCAGCCTCTGTCTCTTTCTTCTTCTTGCCCCATCTACTATTTCTGCATGCTTCGATAAGTACCTAATTTGCTTTTTCTTTGGGTCTTCCTTTTCCTTCAGCTCAGAGCTTAGAATCACTGAACAGCAATTGGATCTCCAGTGGTAGCCCAATCACTCAAAAGGTATATCCCTGCCTGGTGGATTTTCGATTGAAATAAAATAAGATGACATGAAAGTGCAGAGAAGATGAATGGCTTGAGCTGATGGGCAGTATTTGGAATTGGGTTTTGTTTTCTTCGAGAACTGCCCCGTCATTTTTCTTCGTCTTCTCCTGTCTCTGCTGCGTCTGTCCAGGAGATGTCTTTTAAAGTGAAAAATTGAGTAATAGCTTCATAAGAAGTCCAGAGAAAATGCCTCCTGGATCCCAACTGAGCCTCAATTCATACGACCTGCTCCACCGAGTAATGGCGTTGTTTTGTTTTTTTTTCTTTCATTCAATTAGGCCTCAATTATGACCCAGGAAATCAGCCTCTGGACTAAATGGGAATAGCAGGTAAGAAACAAATAAGACACACCATGCTTTTGCCTTGGATATCTCTGGATCTGCTGTTTCCTCTTGAAAGAGCTGTGCTGTGGTGGTAAGTTCTAAGTTTTTGGAACCTTTACTGAGTTCTAAATGAGAAACCTCTAGAGTCATTTTGCTAGGACTCAAAATAGGACACAGATGAGGTTAGAACATGTGACGGTGCGCACGTGCATGCACACACACACACACCAACTAAGAGCTAAAGGAAACTAAAACAGGCAGTTCTCCATCTTAAAACCCAGTAAAAGCAAAGGGTTATGATAATCATTTGCAAACATTAACTGGTAGTGTGCAGAGAGTAAAATCTTTTAATTTTTTAATGTTTTATTTAATTTATTTATTTACTTACTTACTTATTGAGAGACAGTGTGAGCAGGAGAGGGTCAGAGACAGAGGGAGACACAGAATCTGAAACAGGCTCCAGGCTCTGAGCTGTCAGCACAGAACCCGATGTGGGGCTCGAACCCATGAACCACGAGATCATGGCCTGAGTGGAAGTCGACGCTTAACCGACTGAGCCACCCAGGCACCCCCAGAAAAGTTAAATTTATAAATAAACACTGCAACACCAAGCTCTCCTTCACCTGCTCATCCCCCAACCCTACTTTCCCAGCAAAGGGACCAAGGTATCTATTCTACGTGTCCCTACTCAGGTGGAGCTTACTGGAGCCACCTGCTTCATGATCAGAGTTGTCTGTGAAGTTATATAAGTATGAATACACTCCTCTGTATATTCTGATTCCTGGTCTAGGAGAATCTATATTTATTTAAAGCTTCATATATGGTACCCCTTACTGGCAAAACACACACACACAAACAAACAGAAAGAGCCTGCAACAGGTGTAGAACTGGCAAGAGTCCTTTTGAGGATTCTTAGCAGTTCTTCTGACTTTCTGATACTCACTTGGCATTTTGAATGAGGGGATCATGGGTAAATCAGGTTTCCTCAACCTGCAGTATGACTTTTATCATCTTGCTCCTCCAAAGAACACTGGTATCATCTGCCTTGGGGGGAACTTATTAGAAACACAGAATCTCCAGCCTCACCCACAAATGATCAGAATCTCTGTGTTAACAAGGTCCCCACAGTATTTGCATGCACATTAAAGTTTGGGAAGGTCCCCGAGACACCTGGGGGGCTCAGTCAGTTAAACGTCCGACTCTTGGTTTCAGCTCAGGTCATGATCTCACAGTTCATGGATCTGAGCCCTACAGGGCTCCTTACTGACTATGTGGAGCCTGGTTGGAATTCCTTCTCACCTTGCCCCTCCCCAACACGGTCTCTCTCTCTATCTATCTATCTCCCTCTCTCTTTCTCTCTCCCTTCCTTCCTCTCCTTCTCCCTGTCTCTCAATAAATAAATTAAGTAAGTAAATAAGTAAGTTTGGGAAACTCCACTCCTCTCCTTGTCTCCTTCTCTGACAGGCACTGAGTTGGTTTATATAAGTCAATCCTAAGCCATGTTCCTCTGGGTTATCATCTTTGTACAAAAAATCTGCATGGTTCTAAACCCCACCAGCGTTGGGCCAGACCATTTCTTCTACCATAGCAAAGATGGAAGCTTGACCTTAAAGGCGAATTGTTGCTTTGAACACTACTGTTTGCCCACAAAAGTCCCTAATGTCAAGTGGGTCCTCCTCCAATCTGTTTTCATCAGGCTCATTGATAGCTGGGTTTCAATAGCCTTATGGCAGGAACATGCTATTAAATGTGCAGAACATTTCTGAGAACAGCCATTGCTTAAAATTCCATCTGTGAGCAGCTTTCCCTTTGATGAAATGGAAGCTCTGATCTGAAATTGCTCAATAAAGACATGAAAATCAGTTATAGCTGTGTCATTGTGCTTTGCTGTTCATAGGCCAATGCTAACCGATACTCAGTCTACCCTTATAGAGGTTGCAGAAAACTATAGCACTGAAAAATTATTAATAGTGACACTAAATCAAAATCCCAAATGAATAACATATTTGGTTAATTAACAGTTTTCCTATTAAGAACTTATTCAAATAGTACCATTTGATCTCTGGAGGAGTGAAGTACACATCTGTGAAATATTCGAAATACCAATAGATGGAGACACCTGGGTGGTTCCGTCGGTTAAGCTCCTGACCCTTGGTTTCAGCTCAGGTCATGATCTCACAGTTTGTGAGTTCAAGCCCCCATCAGAGATTCTTCCCAAGAGAATCTGCTTGGGATTCTCTCTCTCCCTTTCTCTCCCTGCCCCTCTTCTGCTCTCTCTCTCTCTCTCTCTCTCTCGTGCACGCTTTCAAAAATAAATAGATAAACTTAAAAAAGAAAAAAAGGAAAAAGAATAAATATTAAGAAATTGAAATTTGAGGTGTTTAAGTGCCCCATTAAAAAAAAAGTGACCAATTATGTCTCTCTGGTTACACAGCTCAGTTGCAAGTTTAATAAAAAGGATTATCCAGGGGCGCCTGGGTGGCTCAGTCAGGTAAGCATCTGACTCTCGAACTTGGCTCAGGTCATGATCTCACAGTTGGTGGGTTCAAGCCCTGGGTCAGCTCTGTGCTGATAGCATGAAGTCTGCTTGGGATTCTGTCTCTCCCTCTCTCTGCTCCTCCCCTGCTTGCTTGCTCTCTCTCATAAAATGAATAAATAAACTTAAAAAAATTAAAAAGACAAAGGATTATCTGCCTGGCAATCAAAACCTGGAAACTAACTATGCTCTGGTTACTGTAGCTCTGGGGAATGGCCATCTCTCACTCAGCATTTACTGAAAACCTACCATGTCGCACCTAGTGTGTACTCAAGATACAGAGATGAGTAAGACATTGTTCCTGCTCTCAGTAAGGTTACAATCTACCTTATTGTAGAACAGGGTGTATAAATAACAATAATGTGATCAAGTTGTATGAAGCATTTATGCTACAGGAATGCTCTCAAAAGGGAGGGATCTAGGGGAGCCTGTGGTGCTCAGTCAGGTTAGCATCCGACTCTTGAATTCCACTCAGGTAGTGATCTCACAGTTGTGAGATTGACCCCCTAGTCAGGCTCCTTTCTGAGCATGGAGCCTGTTTGGGATTCTCTCTCTCTCTCTCTCTTTCTGTCTGCCTCTCACCCTCTCTCTCTCTCTCTCTCTCTCTCTCTGTCAAAATAAAATAAATGGTAAAAAAGAAAGAAAGAAAGAAACAAACAAACAAACAAACAAACAAACAACAGAGGATCTATCCATCTTTGGGAGACTGCAGTTTCAAAGAGGATTTTGTTGAAGGACTTTTTAGACAGAGGGAGTAGAACAGTAAAAGCACGGAAGCATGACAAAAGCATGTCACGTTCACAGACGTGGGGGAATTTATTATGCTTGGAGTTTCATTTTGTGAGAAGAAGCATGCAGATGGTGCTGGAATGGTAGGTAGCGGCTAGGTCATGCACATTTATGTTTTTTGGACTTCTTTTCTATGGGTTGAGGAGAAGCCATCAAATATTTTTGAGCAGGGAAAAGTATCGGTTCCTAGGTAAAGGCATTACATAATTTAGGTCATTTGATTCTCAAAACAACCCAATGGAATAAGTATTATCCCAATTTTGAGATGAGGAACGAGGTTCCAGGTTTCATGGCTAACAAGTGGCAGAGAATAGAGTCAAACCAGTCTGCATTCATCAATAAATTAACAAGCTAACTGGAGATTCAAGTCCATGATTGATGAAGCACGTGGCAAGTAACCACGCCCCACACTATGTGATGTTGACTCTGGCTGCAAGAGGAATTGGAGGAGGTGGGAATCTTTACCGGCTGGAGCAGCCAGAGACCTCTGCATGGCAGTTGTGAGACTGAAGTTGGAGAGTGAAGACAGCATGAGAAAATCAAGTCCAAGACTAACCCCCTGCATCGGACCATGCTGCCCTACCCAGTCTAATTTGTATATGTACTGATATCTTCACTCACTGTTATATTCTCATCTTACACCCCACACCTGGTCAAAGGGTTTGCTTGCTTTCTTCTCACATTTTCTTGCTTTGACCATTTCTCTAACGAGGAGAAAACAGAGGAGGAGAGAGGGTAAAGGAGAGAGAGAGAAACTTTTCCTTGTCTTTTCCTTTGGTTACTTTTGGATAGTCCTAGGAGGTAGGAATTTGGTCTACACCACAGAAGGAAACTCTGTGAGCTGGATCCTCCTGGTTTTTGATATGCTAAAGGGGAAACCAAAAACTCTATAAAATACCATCCCAAGCTAGTTGATACAGTTATTCTTTCTGCTGTGAAATTCTGTGCATGTCAGGAAATGAAGAATATGTTGTTTCTAGTGGCTTTCTTTTTGTAACCAAATCTTAATCTTCCTCTAGGCAGATGGATTCCTCAGGTAGATCAGGCAAGATTAATGTGCTCACAGACAAAACAAAGAAAGCATATTTATTATAAAATTTTGTCCCCACTATATACCATGGGTGGTGGCTTTAAGAGATATTTTAGGATTGTGGGAAAATGCTGAAATTCCAGAATGCGGTAAATTTACTTAAAAATGTCATTTTTATCCAAATTCTGGTTACCCCTTACATGAGATAGAGCTGCAGATTTAAGAATGTTTACAAATACCATGTCTTCCCATTAAGATTAAAACATCTCCACAGTCACTATATATTCAGTCACACTTTCTTAATATAATACATGGTACTGCCCCTTTCCCTCAGCCCACATTTTATGTATAGCCCTGCTCCACAAATAAATCCATATTCTTGCAAAGATATATATGGACACACATATATACAAATACTTATATAACGATATATATATATATATATGCACATATATAAGGAGATATATACACACACACACACACACATACACACACACATACCTCTACATAAGGATATATGTGTATATATAAAGATATATGTATATATATATGCACACCTATACAAGGGGATATATATATATATACACATATATGTATATATGAACATTCATATATGCCTATATAAGATGTATATGGGAGCCTGGGTGACTCAATTGGTTAAGCTGCCAACACTTCATTTCTCTTCAGGTCATGATCTCACAGTACTGGCTTTGAGCCTGACATCTGGCTCTGTGCTGACAGCATTGAGCCTGCTTGGGATTCTCTCTCCCTCTCTCTCTGCCTCTCTCTCTTTCTCTTTCTCTCTCCTCCTCTCTCAAAATAAATACACTTAAGAAAGATAGATATATATACATATGTATATATATAGATATAGATATATACATATATACACACACACGTGCATGCATGTGTGTGCACCTATATAAGGATATACATATAGGGGCACCTGGGTGGCTCAGCCAGTTAAGCATCTGACTCTTGATCACAGTTCATTCAGATCATGATCTTATGATTCATGGTTTCAAGCCCCGCATTGGGCTTTGTGCTGACAGCACAGAGTCTGCTTGGGATTCCCTCCTCCCCACTCTCTCTCTGTTCCTTCCCTACTTGTGTTCTCTCTCTCTCTCAAAATAAATAAACTTAAAAAAAAATAAGTATAGGGGCGCCTGGGTGGCTCAGTTGGTTAAGCGTCCGACTTCAGTTCAGGTCATGATCTCATGGTTCGTGGGTTTGAGCCCTGCGTCAGGCTCTGTGCTGACAGCTCAGAACCTGGAGCCTGAGTCGGATTCTGTGTCTTCCTCTCTCTGACCCTCCCCTGTTCACGCTGTCTCTCTCTCTCTCTCAGAAATAAATAAAACATTTTTTAAAAAAATAATAAAAATATATAAATATATATACACACATATATAAGGATATCCACACACACCTATATATGTATGTATATACACACACACACACACCTATATAAGGATATATATATATATACACTCATGCACATATATAAGAATATATATGCACACATAAACGTATACACACACACCTATATAAGGATATAATGCATAAACATATATAAGGATACATATGCCTACCTATATATGTGTGTGTATATATACACACCTATATAAGGATATATATATATACACATGCACGTATATAAGAATATATATGCACACATAAACACACACACACACCTATATAAGCATATATAAGCATATATACACATAAACATATAAGGATACATATGCATACCTATATATGTGTGTGTATATATAGATATATACACACCTATGTATGTATATATGTATATATGTATACACATACCTATACATATATATCTTATGTGAGGATACATGTATATGAACACCTATATATACACACGCACATATCTAAGGATATATATAAGCACCTATATAAAGATATGTATATACACACCAATGTAAGAATGTTATATACACACACCTATATAAAGATGGATGTATAATAACACCTTTTCAGTCTCCATTTAAGTCTATGTCCATATCCATCAAGAAATATTTTTTCAAATTTTTTCATATCTATTCATTTATGTGGGGAGAGAGAGTAAGCCGGGGAGGGGCAGAGAGAGGGGGGGAGAGAGAGAGAGACTCCCAAGCAGGCTCTGTGCTGTCAGCACAACACCCAGTGCGAGGCTCAAACTCACAAACTGTGAGATCATGACCTGACTGGGAATCAACCATCAGATATTTAACCTACTGAGCCACCTAGGAGCCCCAAGAAATATCTTGCTCATTGTCTTTATTTGATATTGAGATGAATAAATTATGAGTCATTCTAATGTGGTTAGTATGTTTGAGCTTTAAATTAGAGCTTTTTTGTCTCATCGATGGATTTGAATGATTTTCCCTCATGAGCTGTTAATTACAATTTCTGGCCTGTCTGTTTATAAGCTTTCCTACTTAAGTGGTCCTTTTGCCGTGGCGGTACCTGTTCACTTTATTTAAGAATGAGAGCCTTTGCGTTAATTTCCTGTTCTCTTGCCAGAGTTAACCTCCTGGAGTTTTTAAAAATGTGAGTCTTTACATAGTGACAGCACAAAGGCACAAGGTAAAGAAGAGAGAACCGTTCCGCTTCTCGCCTGCTATTAAACCTGCCACGCCAAAGCCAGACTCGGGTTTTATGTCAGCCCCTGGGGATCTTGCACGTGTGTGTGCGCAAAGTGGTATGTGCACAAAAGTACAAAGTTGGAGAGGACACACTGACGTGAGGAAAAGTGATGGGTGGGNTTGGCCCACACGGCTGGTTGTGGCAGAGTCTGTGGGTGAATGGCGCCCAGCACTGTGAAGCATTAGGTTTTTAGAAGTGAAGTTAAACTGATAAATTAGACCTCATTTATTGAACAGCAGTTAGAGCCGATCGCCTAGGGAGTCGTTTGACACCTTTGAAGACCCTGCTAACTTAATTGGTGATAGTATGGGGGCTGCAGGAAACATTTAAGCCACAAGCAGCAGGACACCGTGCCGCATGAAAATGGAGAAGACAAGCATTCTCTCTGACAAGGGGAGTCATATATAGATTTTTGTGTCCATTGTTTTCGCTTATTTGTGTGTGTGCTTTACTCAGTCAATCAAATATAATTGACACCACTGGGTTCTGTTGTTTTGTAGATGACAGGAACTAATGCAAGGGGAAAAAGCTGGAAGTAAACTTCCCCCTGAAAGGCTGTGAAAAGGTTTTTCCACCCGGCTGTGACATTTTTTGCTCAATTGTATTAATTGATGTAGTGACAAGGCACTTGGAAAGATGATGGATACTGATCACTGCACCCTTTTTAAGGTTGGCTTATATCTTGCTATTAGCATAAGCACTTGTTTGTGCAAGGAATGAACAGCAGCCAGATAGAACAAAAGAAAAAAATAAGATGGCAGCTTACCTGCGAGATGCACCTGACAGAGGCGGGGCGCCGAGGTGGGTGCCAAGGCCGTGCTGGCGATGAGTGCTCCGTCAAAGCCAAGACCCCACTTTTGAACTTAACATTCTCCTACCCTAGCCCCATGGCCCTTGAGGAGGCCCTGCCCCAGATTTTTAATCATTTGCCCAGAGCAGGAAATGACTGTAAGAGTTTTTCTTAGTCTCAAGTGTTTAAGTGCCAGGACAGAAGAGGGAACCCTACTGGCATTGAGGCCCCCTGGGACTAGTTCTGCCTAATTATTCAGGCAAGGGGAGCTATAGGCTTCAGGATGCTCATTTCTCAGAGTCCATGACAGTGGCAATGATGCGTTAGAGTAAGCCACATGGCTTAGCGAGATCTTGCCAGAGCTGAAATTACTTTGACTGCTCATAGATAGAGGTCTTCAAAGAGGACCTTGAATACTACGAAAGAGAGATGCAGAGGAAAGAGTTCTCTCTTTTCTTTTTTTCTTTCCTTTGTCTGTAGACGTCTACCTGCAGGTTGCAAGGATAATCTGTGTTCATTTGAGGTATCCCGAGTTGCGCACTCTCACCTCGAGTCTTCCTTGGACCCCCTCCGGGGTGTATTTCACCCACACTCAGAAAATTTGCTTCACTAAAACATTTAATTCCATTCATTGATGGAATTCATTCATCGAGTAGTTTCCATAATTTCTGTTGTTTGGCATCTAAATTTGGGACTGCATCATTCAATATTAGAAAACGTAGAGGGAGGGCTGGGATAAGGATTAAGGAAAGTTGTTCATTATCAGAAGCTAAATGAAATAGCTCAAATAGGGTGAAAGCCCAGGCGTCAGTAGAAAGTCATGGAAAGTGTACCAGAGAAATATCTAGAAGGTCTAGTCATTGTGGATAAGTCATGCTGTTCCTCGGAGAAAATCCATGCAATTTTTCATTCATTCATGCATCCATTTACTCATCGTGTCATTTACTGAGCACCTGCTATGTGCCAGGTACTGGGGAAGTAGCACTAAAGAAAAAACATGGCATCTCTGTCCTCCTGGATCATTCATTGTAGTATAAAAGACAGGCGTTAATCAGAGGGCAAACCGCAAGTAAGTTTCAAATAAACTTAAAATGAGGGAAATGTTCTGAATGAGAGGTAAGTGGTCCTATGAAAGTTTATCATTGGGAGACCTGACCTGAAATGAGGGTTCAGGGAAGTCTTCACTAGGGAAATAATGGCTGACCTGAGATGTGTAACACAGAGTGACTTCCACAGGAAGAGGTGGGGGCAGGAAGGTGAAGGAGAACAGTTTAGTCACCAACACATGGGAAGAGGGACTACTTCAGTTCTAGGAGCTCAAATAAGCCAGGATGGCTGTCACACAGGGAGTAAGAGGCCGTGTGATTGGGGCCAAGTGAGCTACGGACATGGTAGGGAAGAGCTAGACCAAATTGAGGCAAATAGCTTGAATATAATGGTATCATGTAGGTATATTGTCCTCCACCAAACTGCCCTCCTTATTGACCTTTTACTATTTTCATCTTTGAGATCTAGACTAGTGGTAATAGGTTTTCCACATAGCAGTCTGGAGGCCACCTTTACCACAGAGTCCTAAAAACACCTGCTGTAGCAAGAGGCAAAGCAAGAGCAATGACCGAAAGGAGCCGTGCAGCCTCTCGGGGGCTGGGAGACTCCAGGATAGCAATGCATGTTTCCACTTGAAGTGAAATGATCCCTTATCTTTGACTTTCTGCCTTCATTCCAATTTGGAAAAAGATTCAGAGTAATGTCACAGTGAAGAATTTGCCAGAGAGGGGCAATGATACTACAGCAACAAGGAGCCATCTTGGATTGTGTTCTCCATACCACTAATGAGCAAAACCTTTTTTGTTTTTAAAAAAATAAGGAGTGAGATTTTTCCTGGAATCCTTGCTCTCAAGACCCTGCTACAGAGGCTCTACTGGAAGAGGAACAAGTCTTGGCCATCACTCATTTGCTGGCACCTTGGGTGTGGTGACAGCAATGACAGAAAAGCAGAGCAGAAGCAGTGGACAGTCCTTAGACAGAAGCTGCTTCTGTTAGCACCAGCAGCCCTTGACCACAGTCAAGGGCTTTGAATTCCTTGACTTCAATTCCGTGACAGTCTTTGAATTCCTACAAAAAAAAAGAAATGTAAAGGCATGAAAGTCATCTGTGTCTTGCAATGAAGTCCTGGAAAAAGACAAAACTGAGCATGAATATGCTCTCTGTGCCGGAGATACACTGGGTGCAAAGACATGCCTCCCTTGGCGAGCTAGCGAACTGCACAGAGCTTGAACATCCTCCAGTCAGAGAGTATGGAATTGACCCTTCACAAGTCTGCTTGATAAGACATTTTGGAAGGAGACTGAACTAGCAGAAAACAATTTCAACAGAGACCAAATCTACCACACACCTTTGGCAACAAGCCACATGGTGTCTTACAGGATCAGTCAAGTTTCATTTGTTTCCCTACACACACCCTACCTGACATGCCCATATGGTGTTCAGAAACTACCTGTTTCAGGGAAGTCTAACTTGTCCACCACTCACGCCATGTTCTCCCTCCAGTCTCCACGCATTTACGTGGGTTTTTCTTCTGCCTGGCATGGCTTATGCCCACACATTGTTCTGCCTAGTTAGTTAGACCCTGCATGGCCACCAGGGTCCACCCAAATCCCTTTCTTCTTGGTGTATCTTTTCACTACTCCGCCTACTCTAATCCTTGTCTCCCTTCTGGATTGAATGACAGCTTAGTGTGTTCACCGGACCTACCCAGCCAGACTGTAACAGAGTAGTACACTTGAATAATGGTCAGTTCTCTATTGCTGCATCACAAACCACCCCCAAATGTTTAGTGGCTTAAACAACCTTTCACCGACAACCATTGTTTACAAGTCTGCAGGTCAGAGGTATGATTCTGTTGATCTAGGTGATCAACTTGGGTGATTTCTGTTACATTCCCAGCAGTCAGTTACAGGTTGAGGGGATGGATCTAGTGATCTTGACGGGGCTGTCTCAAATCTCTGTGGCCTTGGTTGGGACAACTCTCTGGCTCAGAGAGCTCTCTGTCTACAGGTTGGGCTGGAGGCCTTGTTTACCTGGTGAAGGTCCTAAGAGAGGGAGGCCTAGGCTTAGCTTGGACACTGTCACTTCTTCATTCCATTAGCCACATATGTGCACACGTACACATACAAAGTGGACACAAATAATATATGTAACAACAGGGCTGTTATGGTACTTCCGTATTTGACTTACATATGGCCAAGGGAGATGCCGTGGGACCCCCTTCTGTCACTAACCTTTGTCCAGATCATCCGCCATCCTCCTCATTGGTTCAGGCCAGTCCATGACACACTGACTCACACTGAGCCACAATAAAATGGCCCCTTCCTTAATATCACTGAGAATTTTAGATTTTCTATAATTAAAGTTCAGACTCTGCTATAAGGTTTTCATCTAATTACATATGATTCCTTCTCACCACTGCTATAAAAATCTGTGCTAATGTAAGAAAAAAGAAAAAGACTCAGAAGCATGGCTCAGTTTCTGTCGATAGGCTTTGCCCCAAACCACCCAGTCATTTGGCTTCCTCTTTCCTTTTTTTTTTTTAATGTTTACTTACTTATTTTTGAGAGAGAGAGAGAGAGAGAACTCCCAGTGAGGGAAGAGGCAGAAAAAGAGGGAGAGACAGAACCCCCCAGCAGGCTCCACGCTGTCTGCACAGGGACCGAAGCAGGGCTCGATCTCGTGAACAGTAAGATCATGATCTGAGCTAAAATCAAGAGCTGGACCCTTAACCAACCTAGTCACCCAGGTGCCCCACTTCCTCTTTGCTTTTAACAAAAATAAATAAATATCTCTGGCCTGGGAGCTGCCCCAAAGGCCCTCTTCCCACCAGGAATCTGTTCTTTAACTTGATGTGTACTTTGTCCTTCACATGCTCCTTTCCACCTCCCCTCTTTCCAGAGCCATAGGCAATAAACTTGCCTACTTATTATTTGGCTAGGATTTTGCTGCGTAACTTCTTAATTCCTATATATGTTCCGGCAGGAACTGTGTTTTATATATCCCTTTCATCCATGCTGTGAGAGTTAGTACTCTCAACAAGTGTTTGATTACAAATCTAAATCTTTGGTAAAGACAGAGGTTGGGAATGTCCTCCAAACACTGGGTTGGACCAACCAGTTTGAAATCATTATTTCATGACAAATTTTGTAAAAGAAGAGGAGTAAAAGCCAGGGCTTTAGAGTCTAGGTTCCTCCCAGTTCTTTAAAGTCCAGAAATGCAGGGTCAAACAAGACACACATGGTCCCTGTTTCTAAAGGAGAGGAACACACAAACACACACAAAATCAATAGCAAATTCTAGGAAGAAAAATCACAGTGGCTGATGTGACAGACACTGCCCAGAGGTGGTGGTAGGCTGTGCACCAGAAAACACTTCACTAAGAACATAACATTTAATGTGAACCCCAAGTAGAAAGCCGGGTAAGCAAAGAGCATAGAAAAGCACATTTCACAAGGAAGAAATTGCTTTTGCAAAGACCCTACTGTAGACACAACGTCAGGATGTCTGGGTCACAGCAAGTGAGGCGGGACTGCACATAGGTAATGGCTCCTGCTGCAGGTCGGGTGATCCTGGAAGTAGATCCAAGACCAGATGAGAAAAGCCCAAGGTTTATTAAGGGTTTTGCCCTTGAAATAGAGAGGAGAGAAGAAGCAGGTAAAGGCTAATCAATCTTCGGATCATGATATGGGTCTCACACCTGTGGGAGGAGAGGAAGAAGGATGAAGTAGAAAGAGCTTCAGACTGCCATGCAGGACTGAGGCCCTTTCAGACCAGTCGCAGGGGCTGAGAAAGCATTGCCCGTTGGAGGGCTTCCATGTTGGGCACAAATGGCCCAGGTCCAGTGCCTCTGCTGTGTTGCGTCCTGAGCTGAGAGCAGCACAGGGAAAACATGGCCTCAGCATGACATCTGAGTCTCCTTGGCTGACATAATGGCTTCAGATCTTCTTTGTAAAAGCAACTTCAAATACCAATCTTCAGGGAAGAGAGAATCTTAAAGTACACGTACTATATTACTTTACTTCAGTATTTCCCACTTGGGGGTAATTTTGCCCCCAGGGGGGATATTTGGGGATGTCTGGAGATATTTTGGTTCACACTGAGTAGTGGGGGAAGGCTGGCATCTGGGGAATAGAGACCAGGTCTGCTGCTAAATCTCCTACAGTGTACAGGGTAGCCCTCCATGACAAAGAATTCTATGCATGCCTTGTTTTATCGTGCTTTGCTTTATGGTATTTCACAGATGCTGCATTTTTCACAAACTGGAGGGGCAGAGCAACTGTATGTTGAGCAAGATTGTTAGCACCCTTTCTCCAACAGCATTTGCTCACTTTGTGTCTCTGTGTCACATTTGGTGATTCTCACAGGATTTCAGCCTTTCTCATGCTTACTTTGTTGTGGTCTGTGATCAGGGATGTTACTGTTGTAAATATTTGGGCGCACCATGAACCATACCCATAAAAGATGGCAAACTTAACCAATAATTGTTGTATATGTGACTTCTCCACAGACCAGCCATTCCTCCATCTCTCTCTCTCTCTCCCTCTCTCTCCCTCTCTCTCTCTCTCTCTCCCCTCTCAGCCTCCCTATTCCCTGAGACACAACAATATTGAAATTAGGTCAATGAATAATCCTACAACGGCCTCTAAGTGTCCAAGGAAAAGAGTCACATGACTCTCACTTTAAACCAAAAGCTGTAAACTATTAAGTTTAATGAGGAAGGCATGTCAAATGCTGAGATAGTCCGAAAGCTGGGCCTCTTGTATCACATAGCCAGCCAAGTTGTGGATCCAAAGCAAGAGTTCTTTTTTAAGTTTTTAATGTTTATTTTTGAGAGAGAGATGGAGTGTGGATGGGGGAGGGGCACACAGAGGGGGAGACACAGAATCCAAAGCAGACACCAGGCTCTGAGCTGTCAGCACAAAGCCTGACATAGGGCTTGAATTCACAAGCTGTGAGGTCATGACCTGAGCCGAAGTCAGACACTTAACCAACTGAGCCACCCAGGTGCCCCTGCAAGGGAAAAGTTCTTGAAGGGAACGAAAAATGTTATTCCAGTGAACACATGAAGGGTAGGAAAGTGAAACAGCCTTATATCTCCTAGGGAGAGAGTTTGAGTGGCCTGGATAGAAGATCAAAACAATCACAACATTCCCTTAAACCAAAAGCCTAATCCAGAGCAAGGCTCTAACTCTCTTCAATTCCATGAAGTCTAGAGGAGGTGAAGGATCTGCAGAAGAAAAGTCTGAAGCTAGCAGAGGTTGTTTCATGAGGCTTAAGGAAAGGTGTCTCCTTAATATACAAGTACAAGGCGAAGTAGCAAGTGCTGATGTAGAAGCTGCAGCAAGTTTTCTGGAAGATCCAGCTAAGATCATTCATGAAGGTGGCCACACTACACAACAGATCTTCAGTGTAAGATGAAACAGCCTTATACTGGAAGAAGATGCCAACTAGGACTTTCATAGCTAGAGAGGAAACGTTGACACCCTGACTCTCGTTAGGGGGTACTGAGGCTGCTGACTTTAAGTTGAAGCCAGTGCTCATTTACCATTTCTGAAAATCCTCTGGCCCTTAAGAATTATGCTAAATGGGGGCACCTGGCTGGCTTGGTCTGTAGAGTATGTGACTGGATCTAGGGGTTGTAAGTTCGAGTCCCACATGGGGTGTAGAGAGTACTAAAAAATAAAAACAACAACAAAAGAATTATGCTAAATCTATTCCACCTGTGCTCTATACATAGAACAACAAAGCTTGGATGAAGACACATCTGTCTACAGCAGGGTCTATTGAATATTTTAAGCCCACTGTTGAGACTTGATGCTCAGAAGAAAAGATTCCTTTCAAAATATGACTGCTCATTGACAATGCACCTGGTCACCCAAGAGGCCTGATGAAGACGTACAATGAGATGCATGCTGTTTTCAGGCCTGCTAGCGCATCATCCATTCTGCAGCCAGAAAGTCATACTGACTTTCAAGTCTTATTGGTTAAGAAATACATCTCATGGGGTGTCTAGGTGGCTCAATCAGTTAGGCATCCAACTCTTGATTTCAGCTTAGATTGTGATCTCACATGCGTGGGTTCCAGCCCTTCGTCAGACTCCACACTGAGCGTAGAGCCTGCTGGGGATTCTCTCTCTCTGCTCCTCCCCTGCTCACACTCTGTCTCTCTCAAATAAATAAACTTTAAAAGAAAGAAAGAAATCATTTCATAAGACTACAGCTGCCATAGATAGTGATTCCTCTGATGACTCTGGACAACGTAAATTGAAAACCTTCTGGAAAGGATTTACCATTCTAGGTGCCATTAAAAACATCCGTGATTCATGGAAGGACATCAAAATATCAACATTCATAGGAGTTTGGAAGAAGTTGACTCCCATCCTCATGGATGGCTGTGACGGGTTTAAGACTTTCAGTGGAGGAAGTCACTACAAATGTGGTAAAAAACAGCAGGAGAACTAGCATTAGAAGTGGAGTCAGGACATGGAACTGAATTGCTAGAATCTTGTGATAATACTTGAACAGAAGAGGAGTTGCTTCTTAGGGATGAGCCAAGTAAATGGTGCTTTGAAATGGAATCTGCTCCTGGTGAAGGTGCCGTGAACATTGTTGAAATGACCACAGAGGATTTAGAATACAACATATGCTTGGTTGATAAAGCAGCAGCAGCAGAATTTGAGAGAATTAACTCCAGCTCTGAGAGAAATCCTAGTGTGGGTGAAAATGCTACCAAACAGCATCATATGCCACAGAGGAATCATTCCTGAAAGGAAGAGGCAGTCAATGCAACAAACTTCATTGTTCTTCATTTAAGAAATTGCTGGGGCTCCTGGGTGGCTCCGTTCATCAAGCGTCCAACTCTTGGCTTGGGCTCAGGTCGTGACCTTGCAGTCTGTGGGTTTGAGCCCCATGTCGGGCTCCATGCTGACAGATGACAGTGTGGAGCCTGCTTGGGATTCTCTTTCTCTGTCTCTCTGCCTCTCCCTGACTCACTCACTCTCTCTCAAATAAATAAATAAAATAAACTTAAAAAAATAAATTGGCATAACTACCCCAGCCTTCAGCACCCACTACCCTGATGGGCAGTAGCTATCTACCTCAAGGCAAGACCCTCCACCAGCAAAAAGATTACTGAGAGTCCAGATAATGCTTAGGATTTTTTAGCAACATTTTCTATTTAAGGTACGTACTTTTTCTGGACATAGTGCTATTGCACACATAATAGACTACAGGATAGTACAAACACCCCTTTTGTATGCACTGAGGAACCAAAATATTCACTTGACTCACTCTATTGCAATATTGGCTTTATTGCAGTGATCTGGAGGCAAACCTATTTGGTCTACTTCCCAAGTAGACCTCTATCTGGCTTAAAAAATCAGTAAGTCTCCTGTTGGGGAAAACTGCTTTGCCACAGATTTTTAAAATATCAATTTATAAAAGAGTGCAGAGTGGTTAGCATGGGAAAGCAGCTGTCACATGTGGCCCATCACTGCCCTTCCAGACAGCGCTGAAAACCCACAGCTCTACCTTCAAACCTTGTTCATTTCCCATCTCCGTGAAATAAATCACACATACATTGAGAAGATAGCGTGAGGGCAGAATGCCACACAGACCCAGGGGGCCCGCTTCATCTACCAGCTGTTGGTATTTAAGTCCCATATATTGTTCCCACTGACTGCATGGTTGAGGAACGATCATCTTTTTTTGTTAGGAGAGAAGAAAACAGCCTCAAACTGTACCATTCTGTGCAACACATACTGTGTTCTTCATAGAGTTATCATTTTAGTTTAACACGTAACTGTTTAACAGGTTTTCGTGGGGGGGGGGCTCACACCCCCCCCCCCCCGTTTCCCCTCCT
>NW_027528209.1:1120295-1157486 GCF_008692635.1 Crocuta crocuta
TCCTTTCCTGAGCAGCCCAGACACTGTCTTCTTTATTCCCTTTCTCCTGGGCGAAACTGTAGCAACGAAAATGTACTCTGAGCAGTCCGCTGACAGAACACGCTCACCGCCAAGAGTGGAATTTCTAAACGCAGATAGGAGAACAAAAGTCTTGGAAGTAATTTATTTGAAAATATGAAAGTCGCCCAAAACATGAGATCACTCTTGGCCGCCTACAAAAAGAAACAGAATTGACCATTGTGCTCGCAACGTACAAATCCATGCCCAGCTGAAGGTTGCAGGATGAAATCAGACCCAAAGAAATTTTTAAAAAGGAGGAGAGAAAAGGAAGACATGTTCAGGCCCCTGCCTCTGGCCTGCACTCATGCCCACAGGAGATGGAGCCGTAGCTTATACTGAAGCAAAGTAATGTCATTGTCGTGAAACAGTTCTGGGGAAAGACGCACTGGAAAGGATGAAGAGAACTGAGAGGCAGAGGTTATCTGTGGATTTCAAGTGTCTGCTTCACCCCTGTTCCACTTCATCATAAGTTTAATCATTAAGTGACAGGAAAGTTTTGTAAAAGTATCTCAAAGAGGGAGTAAGGAGGGTTGGCAGAGTTACACAATGACTTTTCTTGGTTTATGAAGTTGTTTGGAGATCAGGTATGGCCTTAGACTTCACATAGTGTAAAGGTCCAACACAGCTCTTATGATCTGATAATAAAATTGCAGCGTGTCTCTCTCCTTACAGCTAATGTAGGCTTTACTTACAAGAAAAAAATCCAGTATCAGTTTCTGTTAGGAATCTGGCTTCCATTCAGGGCAGACATCCAAGGAACAGAGTCTTGATTTGAGCCCCTTATATTATGTAAGGAAATTCACAGAGAGAAGGGTATATGCGCTAAGTCTTTGGGGGTTAAGACTTATTTGGGATTTTTAAACTTATTTGTGCCACTGAAATCTTTTTAAAGATTCAAGAAAGGGATTTGCCTTCTCTTTTTTAAGTCCATGGGAGAAAGAGACCAATTAGGAAGTTGGAAAATGTGGACCCCAATGTGCTACTGGCACCATGACCCAACGTTGCTGAGTGTCAGCTTTGTGTGTGTGTGTATGTACCTGCCTGCCTTACCTCACTTAACAGGAAATAAATTCTGTACCAGAAATAAAATCCCTTTGGCTCTTTGAAAAACAAGAAGCCACGGAAGAAAGACTTTTTAGATAATTTCCTCTACCTCTATGGGCTCAGATCCCGGAGACAGAGGCAAAAACTGCCATTCCCACCCCCCTCCGCCCCCACCCCCCAGGTTGTGCGTTCACTCACATTCACTATCCAAGGCTTCCTGTTTTGATCGTTCCCCTTGATCAGAAAATGTAGAGCGCAAATGTGTGTTCTTAGATGCAGGAAAAATAAACATCCACAGGCTTCAGAAACACGCATGAGGAGCCTTCAGCTTACACGATTCACCACGGCTTTTGACACTCTTCACAAATCAAGTCTGATTGGGTTTCTCATTGAAGCGATCTGACAGCCTAACCAGGAGGCCTCCTGGGGTTGTTCTTTCTCCTTTCTTTTTTTCTTAGTAATAGATAAAAACAAGCCCAGAAAATAGTCAGGTTGGAAGTGGTAGTATCCAAACTTAGTTTTCTTTTTTATTTATTGTCATGCAATTGCTTCTTTAACCTACGCTATTGATCTTGAGTGGAAGGCAGGCGTGTTGGATGGGAGAGGAGCATTGCTTAGAGTCAGGCTTCTGTGGTTCGGTCCTGAGGGAAAGAAACAAATAGTT
Organism: Crocuta crocuta; assembly: GCF_008692635.1. Taxonomy (NCBI): domain Eukaryota; kingdom Metazoa; phylum Chordata; class Mammalia; order Carnivora; family Hyaenidae; genus Crocuta; species Crocuta crocuta. Next base: position 1,122,064 of record NW_027528209.1, read on the forward strand.
CCAACCTAGAAGCAGGAGAGGAGGGGGGTGGAAACCCAGAAGATTGACTGGTTTGCAGGGGATCCCAGTGGATTCCTGCTTACACCAGAGCATCATTTAAGCCTATGTTCTTCCATCTACCTTGTTTGCAGTAAATAGCTGCCCATTATATCAGGTCAGGCAAGTGCCGGGGCGTCACAGCTCAATGGCCGTGATCTGCTCTTGGAGCAGCAAGCAAGGTCCCCCAGAGGGCAAACGCGTGTGTCAAGTTCTGGAGCCGTCAAGGTTCTAAGCGACAGCTTATCTTGAGGGTTTAAAACATGCAAGCTGTCCCTGCTGGTTTCTGTCTCCTCCCTGCCCCCCCCCCCCCCCCCCCCCCCCCCCCCCNTCCCTTCCCCCATTACACCACTGCCCTCCCAGCCCCCAACCCCCAGTCTTTTTTCCTCTTGACACTCTGCTTGAAAGAAGACAGATGCTGCAACAGTTTTCCTTAAGTTGGCTCTAATTCCATAAGGTGCAATCCACCAAACGCAACTCTGTCCATCTTTTGAAAAGGCTAAGATCCTGAGGCAGCCCCATTTATTATTGCCTTGACACCAACACAAATATTTTCAGATGGGTTGGAGTCTGTCACTTTACTATCCTTATGTTCTTTGCCCTCAATAAATAACACGCATTAAAGTTCTTAAAGGCAAACAAAGAACTGTATCCAGGGTACCATTCGTCCTGCAGTTGCCATGTTTAATTGAACATTTTATAGCACTCTAATGCCATGTCAGGTTCTTAATGTGACATGTCTTCCACTCTTACATTATCAGGGGCTAAGAACATCACAGAACCTTCCCTTGGATTCGTGTGCATGAGAAGCAAGATTTATCCTGTGCAGTTCACTGAATCATTTATGAGTTGCCGTATCTCGCCCAGGCAATTTTATAACTCATAAATGGCCCCTCTGGTCTGCTGTCTGGATTTTGTTTACTGTAAAATCCCAAAATAGTATGACTATTTTCAAGATAGTGAGCTAAATTTCACTGCAGTATAGAATTACTCTGTACCTGTCCTTTGCCATTTATTGATCCCAGAGAGGAGACCCGGAACCAATGAAGGCCGGGGGTCCAAATGTCTAGCGCTTTGGGGGCTGCGGTCCTGGGGGGCAAAGGTAAGAGCTGGTGCGTGTTAAACTTCATAAAGCAATTATGGTGTTAAGCAGTTACCACTAGAAAATCTACTCTAGTCAGAGCTGAATGGTGATAGGACCTTTCTCTAGTTGCTTACACTCCGACAAAAGTCAGCCTTGCCTCAGGAAGATGCACACACCAAATAAACACTGAAAAAGTGTAGGAGGCTGGTTAAACCGAGAAGAGATACACTGGGTTTTAAAAAGAGGGGTCGTGCTACAGGGGTGCAGAAAAAATCACGAGAAGTTGTGTTTTGTTGTGTCATTTTCAATGAGGGAGAACTTCACGAAGTAGATGGATGGGCACTGAGCCTTTAAATTAGAGAGAACCTGCTCCTTACATTACGAAATCCCCGTGGTGGTCACAGGCCTTAGCTCCGCACAGAGAGCTGTCAGTCGTCAGCCAGATGGCACCATTCCATCCCCACATAGACGTGGACTCTGTAACTTAAACATATTTCAGAGATGGCTTCTCGAGACAATGTGGTTCGCACCAGCACACAGGCATCGGGTCACAGTTTCCCCTGAGTGTTGGGAGTTTATGTATGTGTTTTTGGCAGGAAATGCAAGTTGACATGTATTTCTCATAACTAATGAAATCACGGGGACTGTGTTACTTTTCACCAAAGCTCCATGTAACGCCTAGAATATATGAGCCAGCCTTTGGTTTGCATGGAAAGTGTATATTTAATTTCCCCAAAATTCTGTTTACAGTTCATTCATCAGCCAACATTGGGAAAGCGTTTGTGAACATTTTTCAAGGGAGGCAGTGCAACACAGTGAATTGGATCTGTGTTTTATAGCTGTCACTTGTCATTTCCCTCTGGGGGTCTCAGTTTACTCATCTATAAAATAGAAATAAAGAGATTTCTATGGTAAGCTTGTTATGAAGCTTAAGTGGTAAGTGTATGATCCAGTGCCTACAGCATTCAGACACACAAAATAAATGCCCGCTATCCTTTTTGTTCTTTTCATTATTACCGGATTCATGCAAGTTCGATTTGTGAACCCCCAGAAAAGACTGTATAAAACTTGGCAGACAGTTTCTCGCTGTCTTTTACTTTCACTTTCCATCATGAGTCTTGGTAGTGGCAGGGTCAGGGGAGGGGGGGGTCCGTCAACTATATTATTTTTTTATTCCCACAAATGCATATTTAGTGCCTACCAGGTACAGGCATTATGAGAAATGACAAGAATGATTGCAGACACTCCAGCTAAATAGTCATGCGGTTTATAGTTACAACAGGGAAACTCCAATCTCCTAGCTCCTACCAAACCCCCGGAGAGGTGCCCTGGGTAGGTGGCGAAAATCGGGATTCTGCCCACCAACAGTGTGCCTCTCACGGGAATTCCGCTAAAAATCTATTGATTCAGACTTTTTGGTCCAAAAGCTCAGTCTGTTTTTGTAGATCTCTTTAAATGTACCCGATACCATCTTCACACATAACGACATCTCTTTTCTTGACTGAATTCATCCTGAAGGACACCTGACAGACACATTCTTAAGCCTCCATCCTTCCAGTCATCATCGAAGCCTCTGTTATTAGAAGAGTTTTTACAGATGGGCAATTCGTATCAAGTCTGCAATAAATCTTGCCATTTTCCCTAGGATGCAAATGTGAGACACATCAAAGAAATTCAATTATGAAAACCTATTTTCATTCAGTTAAGGACAGGAAAATTTATTATGGGTTCGTGTCTGCCATGTTTCACATGGGCATAAATGAATCCAATTTCAATCACGGTTTCCACTCCATCCTAATAGGTTTTGACTGGACTAAACACACGCCTCTTGGCTTGAGAAGATGTAATTCTACAATGATACTTAAGGAATGAAGATATTACAAAACTAAGGTCGATTCCTAGACACATGTTGGATTTGGCTCTGGAGATATGTGTGTGTGTGTGTGTGTGTACACACACACACACACACACATTTAAGTAGGGAACATAGGAGATAGGACCATTATGATTTGGATGGGTGGCTTTTGCCTCAGTGGACCAAGCTAGAAAGCAAGCCAGAGCACAGGCTGAGGAGAAAGAGTGGGAACATTCCCCCTGTGACTCTCCTAACATCCATTTATTCCTCAAAGACTTGTGCGTGGATTCTCTGCCTCAAGGCGGAGATGCACTCAAGCGCCTAGGTAGGTAGGGGCTTGCCTTCTTTGTGATATCCTAGATTATATATCCTCTCTCTAAAGGGCATCCTCCCCCCCCTCACACCATGCTCACTCATGACAGGAACCTCATGAGAGAGACGTTGTGGTTTTTCTTCCAGTCATGGGATGTGAGTAAAGCATCAAAGGGTAGATGCTCTAAATGAAAAACAAAGCAGGTTACCACAGCACCCCTGTATCCCGGGTGGCAAAATGGGGTCTCCAGCTGGATACATCTTGTAAAATAATTTGGCGTTCTGGATATGACACAGTGGTACAATATTGTTATAATGTCTTGTAATTTGACATTAATTTCATATCTTTCAAACCCTGCATCTCATGTATACATCCTGTTCCATTCCCCCATATACACCCTAGAGATATGGTGGCCTATGTGCACTCGAAGAACTATACATCTTAGCACCATTGTAGTAACAAAAACAAAATGCCTCCAGTATCTACAACAGGGGAAGGAATAAATAAATTGTACTATTTCCCCCCAATAGATTACAAAGCAGTGAAACTGAGTAAATCATATCTTCATGCAATTGCAATATTAAAATTGTACTGAGGTAAGGGGCGCCTGGGTGGCCCAGTCAGTTGAGCGTTCAACTCCAGCTCAGGTCATGATCTCGCCGTTCTTGGGTTTTTGGCTCGCCCCGCATCGAGCTCTGTGCTGACAGCTCAGAGCCTGGAGCCTGCTTTGGATTCTGTCTCCCTCTCTCTCTGCCCCTCCCCCACTTGTGCTCACTCGCTCGCTCCCTCTCTCTTTCAAAAATAAACATTAAAAAATGATGTAGTGAGGTATGAAAAAACAAGTCACAAATATATATGGTGTACATATTCTGTATTTGCACACATGTATAAATATAGTGATGCTTTTTTTATTAAGCTCAAAATCAGGCAAAAATTAAACTTGAGCAAGTATTTACCTCAAGGAATTGGTACCAGTGCAGGAGAGGGTACCCAAGTAGTAACAACAGTGTCTTAGCAATTTTTGTGGTCTTCAGTTGAGTAGTAGATGTGCTAGTGGTTATTTTATTATTATGCCTTATGGTTTACATATATCCTTCTGTGTGTATGAATCATCACATGAAAAAAGTCCCATTAAAAAAATCTTACCTGAAACAAATGGTTATTGGACTTCAAACTAAACGGCGTATATGTAGACCTCATCTTGATAGATAATTTCTGAGCTCCTGACAATGGAGAGATGGGTGAGCTCTTTTTCAGAGTTTATCTGCAAGCCATGCCTTAAATTTGCCAGTGTTATTTATAGGCCTTATTCATATCTATCATGGCTCATAAATGAACTTCTAAGAGTCACATTTACTTGATAAAGCTTCCAGGAACTCTCTAAAATTGTCATGTTTAAAATATCAAATGCCATCGTACATATTCCCATTTGGGATCTCAGCACCATGACCTTCTTTCTCCTAAGGGGTTTCACAGACCTTTGCATGCAGACTCAGAAATGAGGGAAGAAATCCTAATACCAGTCCTACAATTTACATTGCTGATAAGTCTCCAGAGTAACTTTCGTTTTGAAAAATCCTTGCTCGGGCACCTGAGTGCCTCAGTTGCTTAAGCATCTGACTTTGGACTCAGCTCATGATCTTGCAGTTTGTGGGTTGGAGCCCCATGTCGGTCTCTGTGCTGAAAGCTCAGAGCCTGGAGCCTGCTTTGGATTCTATGTCTCCCTCTCTCTCTACCCCTGCCCCACTCATGCTCTGTCTCTCTGTCTCTCCAAAATAAATAAATGTTAAAAAAATAAAAATATAAAAATATAAACTGTTCTTTTTTTAAAAAAACAGGGAAAGAGAAATATGGGTTAGCACTTCTTAATTATTCTGCAGCTGATCTCACAGCAGAAATTGTTTTATTCCATTAGTCTAAAATATAGGGAATTGTTTTCATTGCATTATCCAAAGAAATGCCAAAATGGAAAGAAAATGTTGAGGTCAGAGTTGTGAAAGACATCTTAAAAGTTCCCGATGGAACCTCACAGTTCCAACAGGAGTCATTTTTACCCAGTGATTAGGAAAGCCATTACGAGAGAAATTACTGGTTCTAAAAGTACAGCAAAATACATTGACCTAATGGCAATTCCTCAAAGGTAAGTCAAAATGTTCCACCAGCTTCTCTTATTGATTGTTGTTCCCTTGTGCACCTCTGGGAACAGAACAGCAAAGAAATGTTTTGATTGGAGCAAGGGTGACCTTTTCTATGGAAGCGTTTTAATGCCATGATATGCTGAAATAAAAGGGGGGAAAACCTTATTATTCTGTAACCCATGGGGAAATGGGCATTTTTACACTTTTCTTCAAAATCAGGGCTCCGGTGAAATTTCTCGAGGCAGGCTCTGCAATGCTGTGTTCTTGATTGTGAGGTTTAACGCCGTTGCATAAGCAGTGAAGGAGCAGAGGCCAACACTCAAGGGCCCGGATGTGTGCTTTCTTGTGGATGCACAGGAGAAGCAAGAACGCGGGGACAGTAATGAGAGGTGTCAGCCCAGATGTGCCCCCTACCGTGCCCGTCCTTGTGATTACATTAGCTTACCTCCCTCCAACGCCCTCATGCGACCACGATTAGCCTTACTTAACAGCTGAGAATTCTAAGGTCCAGACCAGTCTGTAAGTTGCCTGAGGTCACACAGTGAGGGTGTGGTAGTCTGGATCATCAGAGGATATGTGGCTTATCTTCAGAGAAAATTGTCAAATTTGACGTGTATCTACTCTGAATAATTGCTGAGTGGTCCCTTGAAGAAAATAAGCCCCCTTTTCTACATGAAACCATTTGCCACGGTAAAAACAAAAGACAAGACGTGGACTCGAGGTTATTCTATCAGCATTGTTCTGCTTGAATTCAGCATTTTGGTCCAAATCTCACTTTCTCTTTCCCTGTGTGGGGATTTTGTCTTCTTTTAAGATAAGAAGCATTTCTGGGGCGCCTGGGTGGCTTAGTCGGTTAAGCGTCCGACTTTCGCTTAGGTCATGATCTCGCGGTTCGTGGGTTCGAGCCCCGCGTCGGGCTCTGTGCTGACTGCCAGCTCAGAGCCTGGAGCCTGTTTCAGTCTGTGACTCCCTCTCTCTCTGACCCTCCCCTGCTCACGCTGTCTCTCTCTCTCTCCTAGAAATAAATAAAACATTAAAAAAATTTAAAAAAAAAGATAAGCATTTCTTAATGTTAGCCATTGTCTCTCTTTATCCACAGCTTCATTCACAACATCTCCAAATTTAGATCAAACAGATGGGAGCACAAAAAGGTAGCAAATAGTTCCAGAAACACAAATATTTCATTTGTAACCTGAGTCTATTGGAGCCTGCCGTCTTCATGAACAGATCACTGACTATGCTATTTGGGGGTGACAGTCACTATGAATCGAGAGAGCATATAGTCAAGGACATGCTGTTCTAATTTTCCCAATTAAAGAACATATGGAAAACTTGTTGTCATCCTTGAGAATAGCCTTTCAAATGCACAGACACTAAGAAGTGGTTTAGTAACCCAAATAGCTGCGTAGACCCACAGAAAGTAGTGAGAAAAAAGGATGCTATGTACCTGAAGGGAAGCAATTAAATGCTTCTCCGAGTTCTTCTAATATAAGTCTAATCAAAGAACCAAATATTCGTACACCACAGGGGTAAAGAGCATAGTGTCTAGAGCCAGACTCCTTGAGTTCAGATCTCCTCTCTGCTCTTCCTTATCCTCAAGGCCTTAGGTAATAGTTGAACTTGTTACGGCTCAGTTCTCTGACATACCAAAAACGCTTGTCCCAAAGACAGTCAAAGATGATTTTCTAAAGCAGAAATAGACCCATAAATACAGAGAACAAAGTGATGGTTGCCAGAGGGGAGAAGGGGAGGGGATGAGCCAAATGGGTGAAGGGAAGTGGGAAATACAGCCTTCCAGTTGTGGAACGAATAGTCACAGGGATGAAAGGCACAGCATAGGGAATCCCATCAATGGTACTGGAATCGTGGTGTAGGGTGACAGACGGTAGCTACACTTGCGATGAGCACAGCATAACGTGCAGACTTTTCCAGTCACTACGCTGTACATTGTGTGTCAACTCTACTTCAGTAAGAAAAAGAAAGATGGCTTTCTAGAGGAAGAATGCCTAAGGTGAGTTGTAAGCAAGATTCTGAATTTTGCCTGGCAAAGCTCTATGTCCAGGATTAGTGCAAAATAGCATTTCTTTACACAACGAAAATGTAAAAAGTGAAGAGAACGGGGCTGTGGTACATCGAAATAACAGGGATCATACTGCTGACCACAGTGGGTCTCAGGAAGCAATTTTCATTGTATAGAAATAAATACGGCTCTTGGGGTCTTCCTGTTCTTTGGAAAAGTTGATTTCAGTCCACTCTCAAAAAGTAAACAAATAAACAAGGAATAGATAATGTCTGTCAGCCTCATGGCCCTGATAAGGTCTAGTCCTCACTGGTTCCTGATTAAAGGAGAGCCGAATTTTGAGAGCCACATTGTGTATTTCTCTATAGTCGCACAATGATAAAATCAAGTCTGGCCAGATTATAGAAGATCGCTATTTTTTGAAGTCTCAGCACATATTAATATAATAAATCTAGCTACCCCAGCAGATAAGATTGCATGCTGGCTAGATTCGTTTTTGCTGTTGTAATTATTATTATTTACCAAAATGGCAGGATTGTTTTTAAAGCTTTCTCTTTTTGCCGACCTTTGGAGACACGTATACCTATATGCTTAAAGAAATGCAGGTTTGCTCTGTCCTCAAGAAAACAAGTGTGTACCATATTGATGCTAGATATTTTCTATAGCACATGTACACATTATCAGTCTTTGGGCTTTTGCATTGCTTTAAAAAAAAAAAAAAAAAAGCTCCTGGTGCCCAGATTTCTTAGACGACCACAGAAAGCTAGTTCGTGGGAAAGCAGCCTTTGAAAAATCGTGAAGGTCTCTGAGTTGCATTCTGAAGTGCCAAAACCAAGGTGCCAAAAATACTTACTAAAACAACTACTATGCCAAAAATACACACGTATTAAATTTAAGTTACAGAGTAACTCAGCAAGACACTTAAAGTAGAGTTTCCAGTGGCTCATGGGTCTCAGATAACAGTCAGGCAGTAACGTGAGATTAGACATATTTTCTTTTCCACTTTTCTGTTCATCATTGCTCTTTTATGAGTCCAATAATATGTATTTGGGGCTAGAAAAAGCTTGGTGATAATGAAATGAGAAAATAATGTGTGGGAACTACATTGGCTGGTCTTCTGCAAAGATGGTCCCCCAGGCTAGCATGGGTAGAAGACAGAAAAAAATACCCCTTAGGAGCCCCCCCACCAGTAAGTAAGCTATTAGGACTCCTCTTGCCACCATAGCCACAAAGGAGGAGCCTTCACTTGGGCATTCGTGCCCAGAGTTCATAGCATTTCCTTGGAAGCCTTAAGGCTGTGTACCCACAGTAGCAGGAAGATAGTCAAGCAGGTAATACTGACACTCCGAAAGCTGATGTCGGTTGACAAAATCCTCCCAAACATAAATCCCTACCACTGAAGAGACTTCCAGTGAACTGTCCAAGTTCCTAGATGAAGTGAGAAGTTTAACCCTTTTGAGACAGATCATCAACTCAAGATTTTAACCTGCAGTTCATTGAGTGGTTACAGTGCGGACATTCCATATCTTGACCCCGCAGTCCTTTGGAGACCAATAGGTAGTCTTAAGTGGGCCTATGCACCTCTGAAAACAAAAGAAATATTGCGTATGTGCACACACACACACACACACACGCATAATGCGATTTTCAGCGGATTCTGAAATGAATCTATGCTCAAAAAACGTTAAGACCTATGGCTCTCTAGTCCTTAGCATAATTCAACTTGTTGGAAAATCCTGGAAGATCTTTGAACCGTCATCTAGCAGATCATGCCTGGATAGTTAATTGCAGTCAACTAATTCCCAAAAGTCATAGTAAAAGCAGGCTCAACCATAGAAGCAGCATAGACATCTATACTTGAAATACAACAGCAGATCAGGAATCGCTAGGCTAATTTCTATGCCCCTTCCATCGTATTTAAGATCAAAGGAGGAAAAGATAAACCCTCTGAATTTCACATCCACATACCTAGGATGCGTATAACTTCAGTGGGAAGTGACCACCCCCGAAACCATCCTTTGGAAAGCCACCAGAACCACTGTCCTCAAACTAGTATCTGATAAAATAAGACACTCTTCTTGAAACCTTGGAACCACAGCTTTCTAACATTTATAGTGAGAAGTTCAAAGCACGGTTCAACGTGTTGCATGATCTGCTCCTGACATGGTACAGCTTCATCTCCACTACTTCCGGTCTGGCACCCAGGGGTCCAGCCAGGTCAAAATACTTGATGGCATGATGCTTCCACATTCTGTGACCCTATACACAGCATGGCCCTCTTTGAAGGACCCTCTACTTCATAAACTTCCTCTCATGCTTTAAGACAGAGCATGAGGAGTCCTTGAACTTCCCCCATGATGTGACCCATTTTCTTGCTTGTCCCTCAACTTTTAGCTGCCCCATTAGCTCTTATCATACTGCACTGTATCTATTAGATTGTAAGCTCTTTGAGTTCAGAAATTGTGTTATTCGTTTGTTGGTCCTCATTGTCTGATACATGTAGGTAACCAATAAGTATTTAGGCCCTTGGGTATTCTGTGGGTGTGGGCAAATGAGAGACCCATGCCAGGGGCTCATGTGGCACGGGAGCGAACAAGTGGCTCGAGTGATTGCTGTACATCAAAATCGCAACCTGATTCTGCAAGGTGTTTGCATTCCACTGGAACTGTATGATCCTCCCCCCGCCCGCGCCCCCCCCCCACATGAGATGGTGGACATGGGAGAGTAAGGAGGCAGGACACTTGGGTGGGTGTCTGCACTGTGAAGAGATACACCTTCCCAGTGATCTACAGGTACAGAGCCTCGTCTTCTGGGAACTTCCTTTAGTGTACTCGTTAAGGGCATGGTCCTATTCTCATTCTCTGATATATACTTTTCCCTCTCTTCCCCATCTTAGCAAGCATTGGCTTTGACTCCAACAGAGTTCAAGTACTGGAAGAAGGGATTGGAAAGAGACGGGCACAAGTTCTTGCTTGACTGTACCATGATGAGATGGCTTCATGGTCTTTGAATATCTGCCTAACACATATTTAAAAGATGACCTTGATTCTCTCAGGCACTTTCACAGCTTCTGAGGTCTCCCTGGAGAGCACATGATGTGTGATGTGATCATACCACCCGCTGCTGCTCTGCCTCAGGTCATCTTTTCTCAGCATCTCACACCCTGCATACCACTGGGACCCCTATGCTTTCTCAGGCAGTCTTCTGGAACAAGATGTAGAGGAGCTTCAGTCCAGCCGTCTTTCCACCTGGACCCCATCTGGTCCAGAAGTAAGCTCAGGCATTCTTGCTGCCCACCATTGATGGGCACCGTTGATCCAGCGCTAGTCATGGATTTTGCCCTGAGATTCCTCAAGCTTGGGTCAGACAGCACTCCACCGTGCCCTCCCAACTCCTAAGAACACATCATGAGCTCTCTGGGGGCTTCCTCTGGCCCCTCTCACAAAACTGAAGGTAAGACACAGTCTACATGCTTCCTCTCTGAGGTGCAACTAGGAGTCCTGGCCCCTCTGGATTCTCAATATTCCTCTCCTTCTTAGATGCTCCTCTGGACGGCAGCACCTGTTATATCTTTGTATTTATTATAGGTTCCCATTTAACATCTTATTATGGGAAGAACCTCAAGGTTGCTGTGAGAAATTCATAAGGCAATCCAGAGAGAGCACAGTATTCTTCAATCCCTGTAGGAGTAATCATGGTGTTCTCAATGCTGATAAGAAGACAGTTATTTGGAAATATAGGCCTGTTTCAGCATCTGTCCTTTTTAGCTTTTTGTTTGTTACATATTTCTTTTCCTTCAGAGAAATGTCCTTTTCTGGTATATGTGAAAGAAGATGACTCGCTAGCTTAAAAAAGACACAGTTCCATTTCAGACTTTGAGCTGTGCATTCAGAAGTGTTGCCGTTAGGATCCTTTTGCGTTTCCCTTCACATTCACGGAGGTGAAATGAATCGAGTTCCCACTTCCAGTCCAAGTTTCCTTTGGAGGTGGTGGTTCTTCATTTCTTACTTCTCTACCTCCTGAAGGGTCAATCTTGTCTTCTGACAGGACAACTCCTTCCTTCTGATTAGTGCATATGGTCCACCTTTAAATGCTTATGTTGGGGGAACCTGCTTGGCACAGTGGATGAAGCTTGCAACTCTCAATCTCTGGATTGTGAGTTCAAGCCCCAAGTTGGGTGTAGAGATCACTTAAAAATAAAATCTTAAACACTGATGTTTACGTTTGTGAGCACAGAAACATTTTAGAAGAGGTGACTTTCATTCCATTTATATGCCTAGTGAGGCTTCAGTCTGACCCCACGAATTCAGAATTCAGCCTAAATTAATATTCGCCTAGAAGAAAAGGTGGAGTTGGTGACAATGTAGCAGAGGAGCTTCTTTGCTTAAAGAACCTAGAAATTCTGTATAGAGTCGAGCAGAAAACATCTTGTTCATAAACCTCTAAGGTTATGTCAGAAGGGGAATCTAGCATAGTAGAAATGAAAAAGGAATACAGTGATTCTCACAGACGCTGTGGAGGCCAGGGGAGGATATCCAGCAGAAAGGGGACCCTAGGGGGGCCTAAGGCTTGGGGGCTCAGGGAACGAGCTAGGGCTTTAATAACCACAAAAGACCAGTAGGGATGGTCTGCTGTGAGCAGAGCGGATAGCTGGTAATGAGATCCCCACTCTTGGCAAATGTGCATGGAACATTTACTAATATTGACCATATGTTAGCCCATTAAACAACTCTCAATGAATTTGAAAGTATTTCCGTCTTACAGAATATGTTGTCTGAACACAGGAGAATAAAGGTAGAAATCTGTAACTGAAAACAAACTATGGAATCCTTATACCTTTCAGTAATTAGAAAAATAACTTCTAAATTACCAATTCAAAGAGGAGGTTACAAAGGAAATAAGATGATATTTTTAAATGAATGTTAGTAAAACATTTCATATCAAAACTTGTAGATGCAGGGACACATTGTGGAGAAATGCCTTTAGTTTAGAATATTAAAAAGAGCAGAAAAAAGGAATGTCTAACAATCAGAGAGCTAAGGGCTCTTCCCAAGAAGTTAGAAAAAGAGCAGGAAATTAAACCCAAACGCAGGAAGAAGGAAAAAAATAATAAAGAGAAGTAAATAAATAAAATAGAAAACAAATATACAATAGAGGGAATTATCAGAACCAATTAGTTTTTGAAAAGTCAAAAAATTCAAAAAATAGTCCTATCAAAGCTATCAAAAAAGTGAGAGAAATACATAACCAGGGTCAGGTATGAAAAGGGGAGCATTATCACATATAATGCAGATATTTTAAGAATTATAGGTCGATAGCATATGTCTCGATATATGATGAGAATGATATTTCACTTCTCTCCAAAAAACATCACCACAGTTTAACGAAGAGAAAAACATTAGCTAATCCAAACTGGAGGATATTCTACATAATACCTGACCAGTACTCTTCCAAATGGCCAAGGTCATAGAAACAAGGAAAGTCTAAGAACATGGAGTATGACAGCAAAATGGAATATGATACCCTTGATGAGATCCTAGAATAGAAAAAAAAGGGGGGGGGCTTTAGGGAAAAACCAATGAAACCCAAATAAAACATGGAGTTGAGTTGATTAAATGTATCGATATTGGTTCATTAGTTGTGACAAATGTACCATAATAACATACGATGTTGGTAAAAGGGGAAATGGAATGTGAGATATTATGGGTACTCTTTGTCTTGTCTTTGGAACTTTCTTGTAAATCCAAAACTATTCTAAAATTAAAATTTTCTTTAAGAAAAAGTGTAAGGGGCTACTATAAACTATATAATGCCAATAAGTTACAAATTTAGGTGAAATGGACAAACTCCTAGAAATGCATAACTTATACATAGTGACATAAGGAGCATTAGAATATATGAACAGTCCTATAAATATTTAAAATTAGATTTGTAACTTAAAACCTTCATGCCAAAACTCTGGGCCAGAGAACTGTACCAAATATTTAAGAAAAAACCAATACCACTCGCGCAAACTCTTCCAGAGAATTAAGACAGAGGGAATGCTTTCTAACTCATTTTTATTCTGTAAAACTTGACAAGAGCATTACAAGAAAGGATCATTGTAAGTCCATCTTACTAGTAACATAGACACAAAAAATCTTAAACAAGAGATCAGCAAATGGAATCCAGTGATACATAAGAAGGTGAATACAATACAACACAATTAAGTTTATTTCAGTAATGCAAAGTTGGTTTAAAATTTGTAAATCGGGGCACCTGGGTGGCTCAGTTGGTTAAGCGTCCGACTTCGGCTCAGGTCATGATCTCACGGTTCATGGGTTCCAGCCCCGCGTCTGGCTCTGTGTTGACAGCTAGCTCAGAGCCTGGAGCCTGCTACAGATTCTGTATCTCCCTCTCTCTCTGACCCTCCCCTGCTCATGCTGTGTCTTTCTCTCTCTCTCTCTCAGAAATAAATTTAAAAATCATTTTTTAAAAATCTTAAAAAAATAAAATTTGAAGATCAGGGGTGCCTGGCTGGCTCATTTGGTAGCGTGTGCAACTCTTGACCTAAAGGTTCTGAGTTCAAGCCCTACGTTGGGTGTAGAGATTCCTTACAAATAAAATCTCTAAAAAGGTAAATTAAAATAAGACTTGAAAATCAATCTGTGTAATTCACCATACTAATAGAATAAAGGAGACAAATAATATAAACATCTCCACAGATACAGAAAAAGCCTTTATTTAAAATAGCAAGCTAGAAATAGAAGAGAACTTCCTTAATCAAACATAATTGTAAAAACAAAAATAAGAAGAAAACTGTAGATAAAATATTCAAATTGAGAAGTAGGTTTACAAGGTCACTGGTTACAAGGTCAATACGCAAAATGCAGGTGTATTCACATAGACCAGGAACCAGCTGTTAGAATATCTTAAATTTTTAGATACCGTATATGTACCATACTAGCTGCCAAAAATTCCTAGATACCTGGAAATAGACATAGTGAAAGATACACTGCACACACAAGGCTATAAAATATTACTGAAGCAAATTTAAGAACACTTCTTGAATCTGTGTGGAATTAATTTAGCATAGGATGGGAGGTGAAGATTTAACTTAATTTTTTTCCAATTATGTAGCACATGTTTTCAGCACATTAAATATTCCTTGGCTGATTTGAAACATCACATTTCTCATACAACAGAATTGTGATTATTCCTGGGGCAGTTTCTGGGCCTGTTCCGTTGATGAGTCTGATCTTGGATTGGTAGTAAATATTTATTTTATTTTCTAAATGTTTTATTTATTTCTGAGAGAGAGAGAGAGAGAGCGAGCAGGGGAGGGTCAGAGAGAGAGGGAGATACAGAATCTGAAACAGCCTCCAGGCTCTGAGCTGGCTGTCAGCACAGAGCCTGACGCGGTGCTCAAACCCACTAACTATGAGATCATGACCTGAGCCGAAGTCAGATGTTTCACCGACTGAGCCCCTCGGGCGCCCGGATAGTAAATATTTAATTACGATAATTTTACATTTCATTATTTAGTCAAGCAGTTCCATCATTGCTGCATTTTTCTAATTCCTTGGCCTTTTCTGTGTCCTTACTCTTGGAGATGAGGGTTGGAATTTCTTTGTTGGTTCTTCTGAAAATGCCAATAAGAATCTGTACTGAAATTGCAAAAAATTAAAATTAATTACAAATTAAAAAAACAAAACAAAAACAAAAATCAATCTATTGGTTAACCAGAAAAGGGGAGGAATTGAAGTCTGTTTATACTGAATCTTCCTACCACCCAGTAATACATAGTATAACTCACTGTTCTTGGCAGCCCTGTGATAAACGTGTTACTACCCGTGATAAAACATGAACTTGAAATTGCTAAGTCTTTCTTTGCATAAGAATGTTTATTAATTCATGGAAGATTTTGTTTGAGAATGTCCTAGGTTCAAATCACACCTCCATCTTTTTCTAGCCTTATAGCTGTGGAACGTAGAATTAATCTCTCTGAGCTTCGATTCCCTCCTAGAAAATCCTTTTTCTAGGGTTTCTTCTGAGACTTGAAAGAGACTCTGTATAAAGTACTTAGCACATTGCCAGGCACATGGTTCACATTCAGATTGTACTAGTGTGGTAGAGCCCCTCCCTACAGAATGTGGTGAACACCTCAGGACCAGGAAGGCACCCCAGCTCTGTCATGTGCGTGGCCTTCCTCATGACCCTGTAACACAGACCGCCCATTCAGACCGTGTGTTACCATATATGGGAGACAAAGGAGCAAAAACTGTGCAAAAGACCACACACACACACACATACACACACACCGCTGTGCTAAGGGCTCAGCCTTTTGGGGGCCTAGCCCATTGAGCCCGTGCTGGCACAAATAAAGCTGTTTCCTGGAAAGAAAAGATCCAGTGTCCCAACTCTCTGGTATAACTGACCTCTCCACTAGTTGTCGTTCTGGTAGCTGTTGTTGCTTTTATTCTCCATGAAAGCACTCTTTTACATGCCGGCACTCAATCACTATTGGCCAAATGAATGTTGTTAAAAAGACAACCATGGGCCCAAAATGGCGTCACTTACGCCAAGTCCCCAACCGAGGTTAATATCTAATCTAGATGCAGTTTCAATCTCCCCCAGAAATGTGGTCTTAACCAGTCAGTCAGGAATTTTCTGATAAGGACCAGTGAGGTCATCTGTCACATGGGCTCTCTCAGTTCCCCAAAGGAAGATGAGGTAATCTGCATGATAAAACCCCCTGCTCTCCCCACCTCCCACCCCAAGGGAAGGTGACCTTGCCGGAACAATCCTTTTCTTTTGCTAATACTTTTCTTGCCCTGCCCTCCTTCCTATTAAAACCTTCCATTTTGTAAAACTCTTTGGAGCTCCCCTCTACTTGATAGATGCCTGATTGATAAATTGTTTCATAAATCCAGTTAGATCTCTAAATTTACTCAGCTGAATTCTGTTTTTTAACTGTGCATAAACGTATGTTTTGACCAGTGATATTTGAAATAAGGAATTACAATCCTCTTTAATCCACTTGTGATGATAAAGAAATGAAGCAGGAAGTGAACCCTGTGCTTTCTTCATAGCCTGAAGGAAAACACACTACCCCTTGGCCTTATCTTCCCCCAGGTGGTGCTTCCAGAAGCCTAAGTGCGACTCAAGGCAGGCAACAATAAATTCCCAGCCTAAAAAAAAGTTAAAAATAAAAGTAGAAGTACCAATACACAAAATTGTTTTTAAAAGGGGAGGGAGGAGGAGGAAGCCCGTAGCTGGCTAAGTCGCTAGAGCATGCAACGCTTGATCTCAGGGTTGTGAGTTCTAGCCCCATTCTGGGTGTAGAGATTACTTGAAAATAAAATCTTTACCAAAAAAATTGAAAAGCCCCCTTACTTTTTCTAATACAAACTTCCATAAAGAAAGCTTAGAGGGAGGTGGCTCAGTGGTTAAAGGGTTCAACTCTAGGTTTAACTCTTGATTTCGGCTCAGGTCATGATTCTCACCTTTCCTGAGTTCAAGGCCAGCATCAAGATATGCGCTCACCGCAAGGAGACTGTTTCAGATCCCCTATCTCCTCCTCTCTGCCCCTCCCCAGCTTGCTCTCTCTCTGTTTCAAAAATAAATAAACGCTAAAACAAAAAACAAACAAACAAAACACAACGAAGGCAGTTTAGAGGAAAATATTTCTTATTGGACCTATCTTGGAGGAAAAAAATACCACTCATTCCAGAAAATGACTAAGACTTATCCGGAGAGATTCATTTATGTTTGTGTAGAGGCTAGCTGTGAGGGCTTCGCTGTTACCACAGACAGGAGGCTCAGGCGCTGAAAGCTACATGACGATCTGAGGAGGTTCAAGTGAGAGCGACGTGGTCATGAACGTGGGCCTTTGCTAGCCCTGATTCCCTGGGCTCCTAACACAGCAGGCTTCCCGGACCGGGAGTGAGCAGCGACACGCGTATGTTCACAGTAGGCGCGAGGCAGTAACACCACCACCCGCAGAAAACGCTCGGGTTCATTCTGTATTCAAGGTGGGCTGCGATAGAACAATTTGTTTCACAACCAAAAGTTGACAGAACAAATCCAAAACATTTCTGTGTACATGTTTACATGCGCAGCGATTGGCATCCGCGGTGGGTCGGAAGGTGTGCCTGAAGTCCCTTATGCTTTTTGTAACATTTTCAAATTCATTGCTGTCTTCCAGATGACAGGAAATTCAGGTCTGCCTTCCTCCTGGGAGATCTTTATTCACAGACAAGTCAAAAACCCTTGACAAAAGGCAACCGGGGGAACTTGTTGACCTTTTAGCTGTCTGGCTAACATCAGTGCAAGTATTGTTCCCTGATAAAACAAGAAATTCAATTTAAGGGGAAATTTAGAAGGCATTTGAGGGCTCTCATTTTATTTTACCTCTTGGGCTGTCTTTCAAACGGAGAACAAATGTAAATAAATAGGAGCCGCAATTCGCATTCCACGGAGCCACTAACAAATATCTGATCTCACAGCTTGATGTAAATGAGACATTGTCTTTCTTCTGATTTCTTTCTCTCTTCAGCCATTTGTTGAATTTTTTTCTTTCTCTCTCTCTCTCTCTCTCTCTCTCACACACACACACACACACACACAAATTATTAACAAGTTAAAGCTTCATTTCTTTGGCTAGATCATTTCTTTTCTTTCCACCGTATTATTTGTTACATCTTAAAAAGCTCTATTCTTTAAAAATGAAAGTGAAAAAAAGAAGCAAATCACATCCCATCAATGCTCTCTGAAATATTCATTACTTGTATGATATATCTACAATGAAGGTTTAGCTAATCTCCTCATTATATGGTGGCTTATTTCGTTTGTAATCATTTTTATTTTAACAGACATTGTATAGTCAAAGTATGCTTTTCAATTGGATTTGATGAAACGTTCATTCGTCAAACAATTATTAAGTGTCAGGCACTGTGCTACAGGTATAAAGTCCAATAAGACAGAGGTGCTGAAACGCGTGAGTTGCACTCGTAACTGTAAAAGAAAACTCCCCTACATGAAGCATTCACAAAGTATCCAGTTTCTCCTTAATAGCGTCTCATATTCCCATAATTTCTACAGAGACTTCACATTTGTACTAGTCCAGCTAAACTCAGCACTTTCAAGTAATCTAATAGTTCAGTGTGCTATGGGGGTGCTATGGAAGAAAGAGGAGAAAGAAGTCATTTTTAGGTCTATCAAATCTGACTTTATTAAAGTAGGTTTGAAATGCTTGCCTGACACAGCACAGGAAAGCATAATAATGGGAAAGAGTCTGAGAGTCTCTGAGCCTCTAGAATGGTCAGTTACTTAAAGGTGTTGTGCCCTGAGTGCCTGTCTTAAAAGATTTCTACCTTAGGGTGCCTGGATAGCTCAATCGGTTAAGCCTCCGACTCTTTGCTTTGGCTCAGGTCATGATTGCTGGGTTCATGAGGTCTAGCCCGGCAGCTGGCTCTGTGCTGACAGTGAGGTGCCTGCCTGAGATTCTCTGTCTCCTTCCCTCTCAGCCCCTCCCCTGCTCTCTCTCCTCTTCTCTCTCAAAACTAAATAAATAACCCCAGATTTCTTCCTTTCTTCAGAGCAAACACTGATAGGGGAAAAAGGGTGAAAGATTTACTTTACCTTCTTTCTTTTATTTATTTATTTTTTTGTAAGATTTTATTTTTAAGTAATCTCTGTACCCAAGGTGGGACTCAAACTCATGACCCTAAGATCAAGAGTCATATGATCTACCCACTGAGCCAGGCAGGCACCACAATTTCTTCCTTTTCCTTTTGTTTTTTTAAAAAGTTAATTTTTGAGAGAGAGACTGAGAGAGCAAATTGAACATGGGACTAGAGAGAGGGAGAGAGAAAATCCCAAGCAGGCTCCAAACTGTCAGCACGGAGCCAAGTGCAGAGCTCAAAATCAAGACCCATGAGATCACGACCTGAGCTAAAACCAAGAGTTGGACGCTCAACCAACTGAGCCACCCAGGTGCCCCCTTCCTTTTACCTTTTTACTTTCCATTTCATCATGTCTTATTCACTAGGATATAATCACCAGTCGTAGTCTCTGACAACAACAACAAAAGTCTTAGCAGTGGTAACAGCTAAACTAGAAAACAAAGATTTTGGGGTTGGGTCCTTCCAGCGCACCCACTTCTTTGAAGTCAAGAAAATGCATAGAAGGAGTGGAGACATCGTCATGCCTTCTGTCCCCACTCCCACTCAGCCCCCAAGAGTATGTATGACTCCAGTCCAATGCATTAAGCTGAGAGCGACTGGAATGGAGAACGTAGGCCAGATGGAAAGTTGACTCTAGTGACCTTTGCCACTGAGTGTCTCCTGAGGGCCTCCTGGACGGCTGTAAGCCAAGCTCTCAGAACCCATCTGGCCCACCACAAGATGGCCAAGGAGAAACTGAGTGAAAGTAGCCATTCGTTACTATTCACACATTTCAATCCCTGAATAAAATATAATTCCAGAGGCTCCTGGATGGCTCAGTCAGTTGGCCATCCGACTCTTGATTTCGGCTCAGGTCCTGATCCCTGGGTCTTGGGATCGAGCCCCATGTTGGGCTCTGTACTGACAGCACAGAGGCTGCTTGGGATTCTCTCTCTCCCCACCCCCCTTTGCCCCTCTTCCCTGCTCATGTATTCACCCTCTCTCTCTAAAATAAAATTGTTTTAAAAAATTAAAAAATAGATATGTATAATTCCAAAAAGCCATGGCCGTCCTGCTCTCGTTGGAAAATTCTAGAATTTCTAAGCATAGTCCTCAAGGGCCTACAGGGTTGTGATGAAGATGTTTGCATAGCCCCAGTTACAGGACCGTCAGCCCAGGTTTCCTATCATATAGGCTCTGCAGCCTGCAGCTAGATCTTTGACATGGCCAGCTCAGGGGGCCAGATGCCAGGTAGAGGGAAGCCTCACACCTGTTCTGGGGAATTAACAGGAGGGTTCAACACCAGGAGCTTTTGATTTTTTTTTTATCTTGACTGAGGGATAAATGCTTAATGTCACAATCTAGCACATGTACACACACACACACACACACACACACAGAGTCCTAAAACTGAAACAAAAATTTCACCAAAAAATAATAGTTCAACTTACCAACATGCACTACACCAATTTTCTTTCATTTTGTTCTATTTGATTTTTTAATTTCTGGTTTTAAGCCACTAAGTTGATTTCAAGACCCAGTGGCACACCACCTGTAGTATAAAAACCCATCCTCACCTATCCGTCTAGTCACCTTCCTCCCAACACATACACACACACACCCCTAGCTTGCTCAGTACAGTTTTGAGACTGCTGATAGATACTGAGTCCATGGAAAAAAGTGAAGATGTATGATGGAAACATTAAGGGGCACTTGGGTGGCTCATTCGGTTTCAGAGTCCAACTTGGGCTCAGGTCAATATCTCATGGGCTGGCTGCTCTCAGTGCGGACCCTGCTTCGGCTCTTCTGTCCCCTCTCTCTCTGCCCCTTCCCTACCTGCCTGCTCTCCCTCTTACTCTCAAAAGTAAATACAGCTTTAACAGAAAAAAGAAAATGGGGTGCCTAGGTAGCTCAGTCAGTTAAGCGTCCAACTTCAGCTCTGGTCATGATCTCATGGTTTGTGAGTTCAAGCCCTGTTTCGGGCTCTGTGCTGACAGCTCAGAGCCTGGAGCCTGCTTTGAATTCTGTGTCTCCCTCTCTCTATGCCCCTCCCCAACTCGCACTCTGTCTCTCTCTCTCTCAAAAATGAATAAACATTTAAAAATTTAAAAAAAGAGGGGCGCCTCGGTGGCTCAGTCAGTTAAGCGTCCGACTTCGGCTCAGGTCATGATCTCCCAGTTCGTGGGTTCGAACCCCGCATCGGGCTCTGTGCTGTCAGCTAGCTCAGAGCCTGGAGCCTGTTTCAGATTCTGTTTCTCCCTCTCTCTCTGGCCCTCCCCTGCTCACACTGTCTCTCTCTCTCTCTGAGAAATAAATAAAACATTAAAAAAATTTTTTTTAAAAGATAACCAACCAAACAAACAAACAAAAACAATGAAATGCCTACCACATCTGAAACTTTACATGCCCATTTAGAGATAGACCGGGATACTCAGAGCAGAATTTAAGATCCTTTTAATGGGAGATGCCTGAACAGTTGTGCGAAGGACACAGGGCTTCACTCTGTAGCTCTCTCTACTCTCGACCCATAGATTGAAGAGTATGAATCCGCAATGCCTACCCTATTGTCTCTCTCTGATTTTGCTCCCACCCTCTCTCACACCGTGTGTATGTTTGCATGCGTGTGTGCATGTGTGACATAACTACATTTTCTCTTTGCAGTAGGCTAACATCTGAAGTCAGACCTTCCATCATAGGTGACACCAATAATTAACCAAGCTGTTGAGTGTGTATTGCATTAGACAATAGCTGGCAACCTTTACAGGGTGGGGCACTGTGTGACCCCTGCTTTCTCTGTGTTTGCATAGTAAATTACATGCTCCTTTCACACTGGCTTCACCACAGCAGGGGTCAAGGTTGCAGCAAAACTACATACTTTGTTAGGGTAACAAAGGATAAAAATCATGCCTCATTCATCTTTGTATTTCCCAAATATTGCTCAGAGCCTGGAACGTAGCCTTTTAGGGAGATTTTTCTTTTCGGTTTTAATTATTTGGACTTCTTTGTAACTACTCTGTACTTGTAAATTAGGACACACAAGACTACAGATGTATATTCATTTGTTCAGCAAATGTAACTGTGTCCCCACTAAATGCTTAGCCCTCGGCCAATGAAATCCCTGCTCTGAGCCCTCAAAATCTATTTGAAACGGATCAAAGAATTAGTCATATGCAACCCACATGTGAGATTCCATATCCAAGCAGATAATGGAATTCCATGCCTAATCCACCTTGGTGATCACCTAAATCTACCGCCCGCCCCCACGGCAAAAGTTTTCTCATTGATCCTGTCCATAGTCACGTCCACTTTTGTTTGATGAAACCAGTATCACAATGCGACTGAAGTTTAAGGACATTTCTTTCCCTTACCTTCTCCCATAACCCTTTAAACATGCCCCAGCCTGAGACGAGTACAAGGTCTACATTTTAAATAAAGCTTTATAGCTTATAAAAGGCAGTCATAATATCCATCACTATGCATATTTTAACCTGAAACCAATAATGCATGTCAAGTATGCCTCAATAAAGACAGCAGGCAGATAGATAATCACAATCCCCATAACAATTCTGTGAGGCAAGCTGGATCCTACAGGTATAGAGTGACATTGTCCAGCTCTTTTCTTTCCTGGTCTTAATTCCAGTCCCTCACCTGGTGAAGTACAGTTTTGGTCCTTGTACTGTTACGGGGCTGGTTAGTATTATTAGTAGATTGCTGGGTAATCTCAGCATTGGCCAGCTTCTGACATCAGCCAACACTTACTCCTCACAGCATTCTACAATCGTAAGGGTGTTCATTTAATTCCCTTCCCATCCATGTAGCCCTGGTCCTATTTTTGAGTCTAGCCAATGTATACTGGCCATTGCTACTCTAAAGCGATGAAATACGGTCCTTAATGAATCATGTTCAGAGCAAGGATACCACTCTCGTGGGGTGGTATTCTTCTAGAAAAACATACTAAAGAAAAGGGATACTCACACACATATTTAACTGAGTATTTATTTCATAAGAGAGAGCAAGAGATTCAGAGATATTTGTGTAAAAGAGCCCCTTAGGAGGGAGCCAAGGGACAGGAAGTGTGGAAGAAAGGAATGAAAACATCAACCCGTCAAATTCCACTGAGCCATCAAAAGAACAGCTTAAATGGTGGTGAATAGAACTCTTTCTTCCTATACATGATGGTCTCGTACTGACCCCATCCTGACTGGGGTTCAGTGTACTCTGTATCTACCAGTTCTGGAGGATATTTCTACCACTGTTGAACTATGAGTCAGCTTGAGCTGAAAACTTCAGGTATGGTGATTCTGAATTGATTAAGTCAGTGTCTGAGCAGACCATGCCCTGCACGGACTTGTCCTCACCCCTGGGGAAATTGACTCCCTCGTGTGACGCCAGGCCCTCGTAGTCCTCGTGTGGAGAATGCATTCTTTTTCAGTGTCCGCGAGAGCAATTATAGATACGCTGTCAACCTGTAAGGATCAAGTTTAACAGTCTGCTTCGAAGTCGGTTCACAGCCTTGTAGCTAAAAGTGGGAATTGCCCTTTCAGATTGGAGTGGCCGGTTGGTACCCTGGAAAAGGATGGAACATGTGGTCAGACAGCTGATTTAAAAAGAGTCAAATGCCCTTTCAGAGCTATTGGTTTCTTTGCCTTTACAGCCTTTGGAAACTGCATTTTGTAGAGACTGTAGGGCAAGGAATAAAAGTCTCGTCATCTAGGGGCGCCTGGGCGGCTCAGTCGGTTAAGCGTCTGACTGTGGCTCAGGTCATGATCTCACAGTTCATTGGTCCAAGCCCTGGTCGGGCTCTGTGCTGACAGCTTGGAGCCTGCTTTGAATTCTGTGTCTCCCTTTCTCTCTATCCCTTCCCTGCTCACACTCTGTCTCTCTCTGTCCCTCAAAATTACATAAACATTGAAAAAAATTTTAAAGAAAAAAAAAGTTAATTGTCTATTCTTCTTTGATCAGCTACTCTACATTTCCCTAAAAGTTGACCCACTTGGCTCCTGAGCTTCCTTCTTATGGTGAAGGAGCCGTATTGCTTCCGTGCCACCCTCAGAGGAATCTCATGCAGACACAACCCTGCCCTCGTTCTCACTGCATGGGAATCAGCCCGGCCCATTGCACTGCCCGTCAGAAGTGGGGCTGGTACCTTTGTACAATGATGTTACTATGTTTTTACTATGAAGTTAACAAAGCGTAAGCTTTACTACCCCAAGGCCCTGGACTTAATTTGTCATTCATAATTCTCTAGCGTTTTGCTTACAGAAGGCCCTCAAATCGGTAAACTTCAAGTTCCAAAGACCAGGATCGAGTTGTGGAAAAAACAGAGTCACTGAAACAAAGAACATAAAGGTGTTCTTACCCCCAGTAAGCCTCAGCACCCCTACTTGATGTTCATCTTTTAGTGATATTTACGTGGTGACTGAAAGAGAAACTGAATACTTAAAAGTTTTTGCACCCTCTGGGATTCTGTGGCCTGAAAACCCATCCCCACTAGCCTTTCTCAATTGATGATCAACACGGATCCACAAAGCCTCTCTGGAACAGAACAGCTACAGAAGTGAGCAGCAGATAGTTCTCACTTTTTCATGTGGGATTCCGAAAGACGGACTTCTTCCTTAATGAATACCCTTGCATGTGCTAACATCACGGTCAAGTACACAAGGTACGTTCAGATTGGCTGCTAAGATTCTAAGTGCTTTGGGAAAGTCAATTGTGTAGGAGAATGTCTCCAAAGGCAGTATCATGTAACTTCCGGCTTCCTGTACTGTGAAGAAGCCAAGTGCCCAGTTTTTTGTTTTTGTTTTCCTTTTTGTGTCTTTAGAACAAGCCAACTAGCAGCAGCAGCTTATTCCATTGGAAAATAGTAGAATCAACTGCAGATTGTGAAAATCTGGCTGCAAGTTCCTATCTGCCTTCAGATACACAAAAGAGGCAAACGGCACTTTGATTTTCAAAGAAGAGGTGTTCGCGCTTAATTAAGAGTCGGTGAAATCCAGGGAGACTTTCTAATTATTTTAAGGACCCCTTCTGTGAAATCTTCAGTACCCTTGTGAAATATGCCACTGTCACAGCTGCCCTCTGATGAGGCTTGGGTTCCGATCCGTGCCTCTCCAGCAGTCTGTGCGACCATCACTGCCAGGTGGCATCAGCTTCTTCACAGCGTCCTCCTCCTGTCTGCCATGAGGGAATAAAGCCGCATCTCCCTGGGAAGCTTCCACTGGTGGCTCAGAAGAAATCTGTCTGCAGAGAAGAGATGGCAACCGTCCTTGGAAATGTGAATTATTGCTGTCATCAGCACATTGCTTCCCCTTTGTATTGAACCTTTGACATTGAAACAGTTTGCTTCTACGTACTTTCAGTGTTTGTCGTTTGCCTTGGGCTTGCTGAACTACGGAGATTCGAAGCTTGTTGTACGTGGCTTTGTAGGAAGCGTAAAAAATCTTCGTACACTGCGTGGAAACAAAATTGGCAAACCGATACCCAAGGAAGTTGCCTGCAATGTTTGCAATTACAAAGTTATTGTGGATTCTAAGAAAGTACCCTCAGACACAACTATTCTAACTGACCTGAGGCTAAAACATAAAAAAAAAAAAAATAGCAGACATCTTTGCTACTCCAGAGAAAAGTAGACAATCCTAGTTGTACGCTTTACCCTTGGGGGTAAGCGTACCCTCAAAGAAAGAAGAAAGAAAGCAAAGGAAAGGGAAGGGAAATGCTGAGAGCATCTGTACGCTTGGGCCTGCATCTTTGGTGCTCCAGGGACAGTGCGGCAATCGTGCTGACGAAACAGAGTTTATGGATGTAAGTCATTTGTGCCGATACAGCTCTGCATAAAGCTGTGGGTGCAATTGGTGACTGTGAAATCAGCCGTTTTGCAAGAAAACATGTTTTCACCTTCAGAAGATCCTCAAAGATTTTCCATCAACCTTTCACTATTAAATAATCCATATCTGGCTTTTTTCTTCTTCTTCTTCTTCTTCTTAGAGCATCGGCAAGACAGGGAGGCGATCCTTGATCAGTTTATATCCTAGCATTGTGTGACATCAAGGAAGAAATTTTTAATTGCTCCAAAAATCATTTTTTAAGAAGCTGACTTGCCTATACTATGATGGTAAGAGTTTAGAAAGCAGAGCAAATGCATAAGGTTTCTACCTACACTAGTGCTCTCTACTTGTACTCTGTGGCCATTAGAGAAATTCAGTATTCACAACAAACAAACGACAACAACAAAAAGACCTCATTCCTTTGGAAGGAAGTTTCAACAGCCAGGTCATAAAGTCATTTTTCCACCAATCGTTCCACATCAACCCTCACAAAACAACATTATTTGGGGTTTTATTTTTCAAATACTTTCTATCTTTGACCTGAAACTTGCGTTTAATATGATGGAGAAAGAAATGTAATCTATGTGCAGGATAATAGAGAATGTTTCATTTCCATGAGTGCACTTTGTTTTACTTTTCACTTCTGGGACGATCAGTCTTCAACATGTATAATGCACTGAACTCCGAGAACTGATCTTTCTCTGCAGGGCTGGGACTGGGAGGAGGGTGGAAACTCAGGGAGACAGGCACTCTCAGGGCCCTGCCAGTGCGCTTGAACTTTGCTCCCTTGCTGCCTTCCTTGCCTCCCCTGAGCTGCCCCCCTGATGGGTCCCCGTCCCATAGAACTGACAGTCAATCTGCTAAACTCACATTCAAGCAGCTGGTATTTTGTCTAATCACAACTGCCATGTGACGGTTACTTCCTAACTCTCCATCCAGGTGAAAGATAATGATACTGGGAGGGCTCTCTTCTCAAATTCTAATTACAGACTCAGAATTATACAAATAATTTCTATCTTATATGGACAACATTCAGGCCATTTGTGGGGCGCCTGGGTGGCTCCATTGGTTAAGTGTCCAACTCTTGATCTCTGCTCAGGTCATGATCTCAGAGTTTCTGAGTTTAAGCTCTATGGTGATGGCAATGGCCTGGGGCCTGCTTGGGATTCTGTCTTTCCTTCTCTCTGCCCCTCCCCTGCTATGCTCGTGCTCTCGCTCTCTCACTCTCTCTCACCCTCTCTCTTGCTGCTTGCTCACTCTCAAAAGAAATAAATAAACTTTAAAAAAAAAAGAAAGAAAAAAAGAGGGCACCTGGATGGCTCAGTCAGTTAAGTGACCAGACATCTGCTCAGATCATGATCTCATAGTCTATGAGTTCAAGCCCTGCTCTGTGCTGACAACTCAGAGCCTAGGGCCTGCTTCACATTCTGTATCTCCCTCTCTCTCCCTGCCCCTCCCCCTTTTGCATTCTCTCTACCCCTCTCTCTCAAAAATAAATAAACATGGAAAAAAAAAAAAAAGAAAGGAAAACTCATGCCACTTTTAGTGAGACAGACTTCTTCTTAATTTTGTGTGGAAATTATCTTGTGTGCCAATTATTGTATGGTCCTGTTTTCCTAAAGACAATAGATGGTTGATGTGAAAAACTGTACCTTTGACTAAAAGATTCATGATCACTTTTTCTCATCATTGTGATTAAAGCAAATGACAAGACCATGGCTTTCAAAGCCCTCTACTTTCTTACAAATTCTTTCATTGGTCCATACTAATGCCTTAGTTTTGATGCTGAAACCCACTTTTTAGACTTATCTCTACACAGAATTATCTTGTGACGATTCTTCTGCATTTTGTGTTACCTGAATAGTGATGGTTATGAAAAGATAACAATATTTTTCTTTTGTTTTGTTTTTGAGAGCTAGAAAGAGTGCAAGCAGGGGAGGGGCAGAGAGAGAGGGAGAGAGAGAATCCCAAGCAGCCTCTATGCCTAACACAGAGCCCAATCTGGGCTTGACCTCACAACTATGAGATAATGATCTGAGCCAAAAAAAAAAAAATTAAGAGTTGGACTGAGCCACCCAGGTGCCCTAGAGATAAAAATCCTTTGCATCCTTTGCTGTAAAAAGATGTTAACTGATACTGAGAGCATTTAGAAAAGACAATAGTCTTAAAATATTGTGTTTGAGTTTAACAACACGTATCAAATTATGGTTTGAAAATTTATTACTAATATCGCTGTAAAGTCTTAGATGGGACCTTTAAGGAATGGCTTATGTGAGAAGTTAGTGTTGCTTTTTTTAAAAAATATTTTTATTTATTTTTGAGAGACAGAGCATGAGTGGGGGAGGGGAAGAGAGAGAGAGACACAGAATCTGAAGCAGGCTCCAGGCTCTGAGCTGTCAGTGCAGAGTCCAACGGGGGGCGGGGGGCTAGAACTCACGAACCGTGAGTTCATGAGCTGATCTGAAGTTGGACACTTGAATGACTGAGCCACCCAGAAGCCCCATATCATTGCTTTTCAATCAAAGCATACGGGCTCAGTCCAAGACAAAAACATAAATTACGATTTCTTGGTATGGCATGTTCATGAGGCAAGGATTCTGTGGAGAGCAATGCTTGGAAGTTCATTTCCAAAGCATTTCAGAAAAACTAAACAGAGAAGTCCTGGACTGTTTTCAGAGTGGGGGGAGTTCCGAATTACACCTCACAAGGGTGGGCTTCACAACCCCGGGTGAAGGCTTCCCCTCTTGTTTCTGGATTGATCCAAGTCTTAGTCACTTGTCCTTTTCTCCAGAATCCACCTGGTGAATCTTTCCTTTTACCACATCCTGTTCTTCTTCAGCATATTCAGTGGCTGCTGCTAAAATACTAGAGTTGAGCATTCATTCTGCTTTGACTGCTGCTTGAGTGGTTATAGGCTGAAAGAAATAGTGGGCAATACAGACAGGATCCCAGCATAAGAGGTGGGGGAAAGGAGGCCTCTCCATGTTCAGGGGGCTGACTCAGGGCTCCTCACGCCCCTCAGGCTGTAGAGAGGCCAGATGAAACACTGCCCCCGTTCCTGACTCCCAGCCTTCACCTCAGGTAGAAGCTTCTAGAAGGTCCCCCCCCCCCGGCAGAAGCACGGGCTCTCTGGAGACCATGGTGGTCTAAACGGTGAAAAGCACTGTCCATCGGAGAGATGAACCAGCCCTGACAGCAAACGCGGCAAAAGCCTCCCCACTTTCTTTTTTCTGAAGAC
The DNA here is from genome assembly GCF_008692635.1 of Crocuta crocuta. Lineage (NCBI taxonomy): Eukaryota > Metazoa > Chordata > Mammalia > Carnivora > Hyaenidae > Crocuta > Crocuta crocuta. Next base: position 1,151,217 of record NW_027528209.1, read on the forward strand.
CCTTTCAAAGCCTTCTCTGGTCGCTCATAGAGAGCGGTAAATTAGGTCAGCAGGCTCAGAATGTGGAAGGTTCTGGCAGGCAGGGCCGGCTGAGTTACTGTCTTCTGGAACCTTCCCGCCTGCCCAGGAGTCATACATAATGGAGAAACAGGTACATAAGAATTAAATACCTGATGTCTCTTTTTTCTTCTTTCTGTCCTTTGATTACACCACTATTTTATTTATGATTCCCCAAAGAGAAGAAAACTTCCCTTATGTGCCATTGCTTTTGTAAATTGTGACAGAATCACAAAAATGAAATACTTCACAGCGGGCTTTTGTCTATTGCCTCTTTCCCACCGTCCTGACCCTTTAAAGTGACGGTTTACCCGCACATGCTCCCCATCCTCCCCAGCTACACACACCCCCACCTCCCAATCAAACTGGTCTTCATTTCGCTGTACCTTATTTGCCAAAGGAGAGCAAATGGATCTGAACTTGACACTGAGGTTGGTGTTTACCAGTGCCTGTCCGCGTTTTGCTCTACATAATATTGTTTGGTCTCAGGGGCAGTGTTTAAAATAGACCACATTCTTTGTTTTGTGTTTGCATAAGAATTGAGTGAGCAGCTCCATGCCCTGAACAATAAATAAAGAAAATGCAAACAGCACAGGCTTGATTTTTTTTTTAATTTTCTTTTAAAATTTCTATTTTAGGTAGGCTCCACATCCAGCATGGGGTTTGAACTCACACCGCTGAGATCAAGAGCAAAATGCTCTACTGACAGAGCCAGCCAGGCACCCCAGTGATGTTAATGACTGTATTCCCAATGGCTTGGGTGGGAGGCAGGTGATGAGAAAATGCATGTCTGAATTATCTGGTCAATCTCTCAAGGTTTCACGATTCTTTGCCCAAATAGGTAACATTAGATATAAGGCTCTCTTGCTCTGGATCTATTTGGAAGTTTCTAGCGTTTAATTTTTTCCTACAAACAAAATTTCAGGATTTCTAAAAAATATATATCACATATCCCCATCACCAGGAAACTTAAAAGATTGGGGACAAGGTTTGTCTTTCATGTAATCTTACAGCTGAAGGGAATTTCTCTTAATAGAAAGGATTTGGAGTGTGAATAACAGACTAGGTGATGTCAAGAAGAAACCAATGTGATACCTGAATGGTGAGGCCTTCATGGAATAATTCTTCACAGATTTAAGTGGGGGGAGTACAGTGCGAAACAAAATCTGCCAAAAATGACAGGTGGGATTCTTTTCTGACTCAAGGTTAGTTACCAGCATTTCTGACTTTCTATCCTTTGAAATTTGGGAGGAACACCATTCTATCAGAGCAGAATAAGGCATACTTGAAGAAGAAATAAAGCCCAAAATACAGGGCAAGGTACAGAAGAGGTCAGTAAGGGGTGTTTTACACATGGGAGTGATAGCATAGGTTCTCAGTCAGAAAAAGTGCACATTTCTCTCACACTGAATTCACCTCAAGTTCTGCAGTCTGCCAAACACGACAGATCAAGCTCAGACATGAGCCTGATTGCCTCAGTGAGTCTCTGCCCTCTGTGCCCTCCTGGTGCATGACCTGTAGTTTTCACAGATAATCTTTATTTTACCCCATAACTATGTATGTTACATGTATGTAGATTACAGCAAGAATGTGCTGTTTATCTACTCATATCATGTACCTACAGAATTGTGCACCCAAAATCATGCTCTGTGTGGGCACTGTAAGAGATTTCAAGAATACTCTTGGCTCTATTCAATTCTTATTTTACACACTGGCTGTACAAATTAACCCCCACGAATCATCACCGTCTTAATTATGCTGCTTTGATTAAGTCTGGGGGCCTTTGCTCAAACAAAACACAGCTAGAGCAACAGAAAGATCTGATGGTTGCTTCCATGCAAGGTCTGTCAGGGATTTTTTAGGGACCTCAGAAGAGGAGCGAAAGGTACCAATTTTCAAAGGGAGGATAAAGATATATTCCAGAAATTTAAAAGTAAAAGCCTCGGGGCACCTGGGTGGCTTAGTCAGTTAAGCGTCCGACTTTCACTTGGGTCATGATCTCGCGGTTCGTGGGTTCGAGCCCCGCGTCGGGCTCTGTGCTGACTGCCAGCTCAGAGCCTGGAGCCTGTTTCGGAGTCTGTGATTCCCTCTCTCTCTGACCCTCCCCTGCTCACGCTCTCTCTCTCTCTCTCTTTCTCCTAGAAATAAATAAAAACATTTTAAAAAAATAATAAAAGTATAAGCCTCATTTGACACTGATCTCCAGCAAGAAAAAACAACTTTAAGATATTTAAGTAACTCGGAAGTGTTTCGGAAATGGTTACCATCAGCCAGCATGATTGCTCTGAGAATAATTCATAATAAGCAAAGCTAATTTCATTTTGCAATCATACTATTCACCTGATTGTATTTTTTTCCAAGGCTTTAATTTTTTTTCAGATCTGAGTGTTACAATATACTTAATTTTTTTAATTTTTTGATTTACATCCAAGTTAGTTAGCATATAGTCCAACAGTGATTTCAGGAGTAGATTCCTTAATCCTTCCCACCCATGTAGTCCATCCCCCCTCCCACAACCCCTCCAGTAACTCTCTGTTTGTTCTCTATATTTAAGAGTCTCTTATAGTTTGTCCCCCTCCCTGTTTTTATTTTTTTTTTTATTTTTTTACTGGTTATTTATTTTTGAGAGAGAGAGAGAAAGAGCATGAGTCGGGGAGGGGCAGAGACAGAAGGAGACACAGAATCCGAAGCAGGCTCCAAGCTCTGAGCTGTCGGCACAGAGACCCACACGGGACACAAACACATGAACCATGAGATTATGACCGGAGCCGAAGTTGAACACTCACCAATAGAGCCACCCAGGTGTCCCTCCCTCCCTGTTTTTATATTAGTTTTGCTTCCTTTCCTTTCTGTTCATCTGTTTTGTATCTTAAATTCCTCATCTGAGTGAGGTCATTTGATATTTCTCTTTCTCTGATTTACTAATTTCACCTAGCATAATACACACTAGTTCTATCCACAGGGTTGCAGATGGCAAGATTTCATTCTTTTTGATAGGTGAGTAATACTCCATTATACATTATATTATATGTATAATATATTTTACATATATATATGTATATATATATATACCACATCTTCTTTATCCATACATATGTATGGATATATATACCTATCCCTATATATATCAGATGTGTATATATATACATATATATATATACCACATATATTAGATGTATATATATATAGGTGTGTATATATATATATACCACATCTTCTTTATCCATTCATCTGTCGTTGGACATTTGGGCTCTTTCCATACTTTGACTATTGTTGATCGTGCTGCTATAAACATTGGGGTGCATGTGCCCCTTCAAAACAGCACACCCATATCCATTGGATAAATGCCTAGTAGTGCAATCGCTGGGTTGTAGGATAGTTCTATTTTTAATTTTTTGAGGAACCTCCATACTGTTTTCCAGAGTGGCTGCACCAGTTTGCACTCCCACCAGCAGTGCAAAAGAGATCCTCTTTTTCCACATCCTTGCCAACATCTGTCGTTGCCTGAGTTGCTAATGTTAGCCATTCTGACGGGTGCGATGTGGTATCTCATTGTGATTTTGATTTGTATTTTCCTGATAATAAGTGATGCTGAGCATTTTTTCACGTGTTGCTTGGCCATCTGGATGCCTTCTTTGGAGAAGTCTCTATTCATGTCTTTTGTCCATTTTTTCACTGGATTGATTATTTGTTTTTTGGGTGTTGAGTTTGATAACTTCTTTATAGATTTTGGATACTAACCCTTTATCTGCTTTGTCGTTTGCAAATATCTTTTCCCATTCCATTGACTGCCTTTTAGTTTTGCTGATTGTTTCCTTCGCTGTGCAGAAGAAGCTTTTTATTTTGATGAGGTCCCAAGAGTTCATTTTTGCTTTGGTTTCCCTTGCTTCTGGAGACCTGTTAAGTAAGAAGTTGCTGTGGCCAAGATCAAAGAGGTTTTTGCCTGCTTTCTCCTAGAGGATTTTGATGGCTTCCTGTCTTACATTTAGGTCTTTCATCCATTCTGAGTTTATTTTTGTGTGTGGTGTAAGGAAGTGATCTAGGTTCATTCTTCTACATGCGACTGTCCAGTTTTCCCAGCACCATTTGCTGAAGAGACTGTCTTTATTCCATTGGATATTCTTTCCTGTTTTGTCCAAGATTAGTTGGCCATACATTTGTGGGTCCATTTCTGGATTCTCTACTCTGTTCCATTGATCTGAGTGTCTGTTTTTGTGCCATTCACCTGATTTTTTTTTTTTATATTTTTATTTATTTCTAGGAGAGAAAGAGACAGCATGAGCAGGGGAAGGTCAGAGAGAGAGGGAGACATAGACTCCAAAACAGGCTCCAGGCTCTGAGCTGGCAGTCAGCACAGAGCCCGATGCGGGGCTCGAACCCATGAACCGCGAGATCATGACCCAAGCGAAAGTCGGACGCTTAACCGACTAAGCCACCCAGGCGCCCGGCCATTCACCTGATTTTAAAGAAAAGCCATAAAGATGGTATATTGTAATTTTGGGACTTACTAGTGAGGAAAAAAAAATGAATAATGTTAGTTGATGAATTGCATCAAAATAGAGGGAGATTTTAGTTGAATATTTCACTAATTTTCACTTAGTCCCATCTTGTCCAACATTTTTATGTACATCTTGGATGAAGTACAGAACAATTAAGCCTTATTTGTGGATAACAAAAAGCTAAACAGAAGAGCAAATTCAGACAATTATTATTACAAGAATAATCCTCAGGAAACTGAATTTCAAAAGCAAAGCTAAAAAAATTTCATTTAGTAAGCAAAAATGTAAAGCTCATCACTAAGGTCCAGAAATTAACTCTACCTACACAGATTTAGGGAGATCTGTTCTAAACACAGATCTTGGGGAAAGAACTGGACTTAATGTTGATTGAAAGTGTGACATGAGCCAATCGTGTGATGAGTCAACTACAAAAGCAACAGGAATTCTTGGTTACCCTTCAAGTCCCCGAGAAAAAGGGAAGTTATCTGCCCACCAAGCTCCATAGTAGTTGACCACACATGGAGTATTGTGTTGACTTCAAGGGGACATATCTCAAATCTAATTCATCTTCAATACGTCAGCCCTTCACATATCTAAAGACACCTTCAAAGCCACCTTTTCCAAGCTAAGTATCCCTCTTCTTAATAGAACAAGGTGGTATGTCACCAAGACAATTCCTTATTAATAACATTATCCTCTACATGTTTGTCATCATTGCTTTGTGGTTGTGTCCCACAGGATTAGACAGAAAGTTCTAGATGTATAGTGGCTAGCACAGAAGCATGTCAGAACCTCACTGTCCGATGCAAATTATTCNGGGAGCTACAATGGCGGCAGGCGAGCCACTGCTTTGAAGTCCAGCAGCCAGGAACCAGCACAAAGAAGCAGTCTGTGTGCTCAGCCCCTGGGACCAGTTGGCGCGAGGGGACCTGGAGTGCAGGTATTTGGCAAGTACGGTCTTTCTATGCCCCGAACGGAGGTTTTTCCCCCCCCCCGAGCGGAGGTTTTTCTGTTTCGGACTCTCTCTTTTTCCCCTCTCACTCCCCGTAGAGGGGGATCGCCTCCCACCCGGGAGTCTCCGATCCCGGCCCGATTTTATCTTCCCCGGTTCGCACTCACGTTAGAAGGCTTTCTCAGTGGATTCTGCGTCCTGTTTCTCCCAGTCTCTCCGGTTTCGTAAGGTATCCGATGGCTTCAGATCTTTTCCGTGTGATGTATGGGTGCGAGTGCAAGTACGGAGCTCCTTCCTTCTCCGCCATCTTGCCCCCTCTCCAAATGATTCTTATATTAATCAAGTCTGAGATAACAGTAAAACTGTATCATATAGGCATTTAACTTACACTTAAGCTACTATGACATATTTCAGTAAAAGGTGCATAAAAAGGGATAAATAAAAATAAAGCAAACACATCCAGAATAAATACAAGATGAGAAATAGGAATCTGGACACCGATGGGATATTATTCTTATAGTACTGGCTAAGTGTGGTTCAAGAGTTTAAAGATGTGCATTTTTTTTTGTGTTGTTTAGCCTTCCCCTAAATACATTGGTGATCTTTATGGGAAATTACAGAGTTTCAAGTTACCTTGGACTCAGTGAAATTGCTGTCTTTTGTGCGTCTTTTGAGAGCCACATATGAAACAACTCTTCTATATATCTTCTTTTTTTTTTTTTTTTTTATTTTTTTATTTCCTCTAAATTGTTTGATTTTATG
>NW_027528209.1:1157503-1160745 GCF_008692635.1 Crocuta crocuta
TAAACATCTCTTTTATATTTCTTCTTTTTTTTTTTTTTTTTTTCTCTTGGAGTCCCCTCACATTGTTGAATTTACAGGCAATCTCTAATATGACCAAATGCTTGCTAAATCAATTCTACTGTAGTTTATACTATTAGAGGTGATTTGTTTTATTTTGTCTGTTCCTAAGTATAGGATTTTATGTTTATTCTTATTACTTTTCTTCTTATTAAATTTGACTCATCATTCCAAACTTTTGCTTTGGGGATCAAGTTGCTATTATACTCAGCCTTGTACCACCTATTTTCCATGATAAACCAAAACCTGACCCCTCCTTCTTGGTAATTAAGACTTTTGTATTAACTACTATGCTTAACATCTAAAAATGCACATTTTTTTCACACTGTTGGGTATTTGAGATTATGTCTTAAAATCAGTGGGCTCATCAAGAAAATAATAGGACAAGCCACAGACACAGAGAAAATATTTGCAAAAGACACATCTGATAAAGAACTATTATCCAAAACATGCAAAGAACTTTTAAAACAACAATATGGAGAAAACAAGTCCATTAAAAAATGGGCAACAAAACCTTAACAGACGTCTCACCAAAGAATATTCAGATGAAGGGGGTGACTCACTGGAATCTACTCCTGAAATCATTATTGTACTACATGCTAACTAACTTAGATGTAAATTAGAAAGAAAAGAAAAGAAAAGAAAGAAAAGAAGGAAAGAAGAAAGAAAGGAAGCAAGGAAGGAAGGAAGAGAATATTCAGATGACAGGTAAGTATACGGGAAATATTTTCAACATTATATGTCATTAGGGAATTGCAAATTAAAGCATCAGTGAGATACCACCACATCCCATTAGAATGGCCAATATCCAGAACACTGACAACAACAGATGCTGACAAATACGTGGAGCAACAGGAACTCTGCTGGTGAGAATGCAGAATGATACAGCCACTTTGGAAGATATTTCGATGGTTTCTTGCAGAACTTAACACACTCTCATCATACATTCCAGCAATCAAGTTCTTTGGAATTCATCCGAATGAATCGAAATCTTATATCCACACAAAAACCTATACACAAATGTTTCTGGCAACTGTATGCATAATTGTCAACACTTAGAAGCAACCAAGATACCTTTCAGTAGTTGAGTAGATGGACAAACTGTGGTATACTCAAATAATGGAATATTATTCAGCCATAAGAGGACATGAGCTACGGAGCCATAAAAAGACACGGAGAAAATATAAATACATATTGTGAATTGAAAGGAGCCAGTCTGAAAAGACCACATCCTGTATAATTCAAACTATATCGTTCTGGAAAAGGCCAAGGCAAGGAGAGAGTAGCTGCCAGGGGTTTGGGAGTAAGGGAGGATCAATAGGTAGAACACAGAAAACTGTAGGGCAGTGAAAGTACTCCGTACAACACTACCATGGTGGATACATGTCATTCTACATTTGTCCAAACCCATAGGATGCACAACACCAAAAATACCCGCTAATGTGAACTGTGGACTTTGGATGATAATGACATGACAACAACAGATTTACAAACCATCACAAATGCTGATGTCTACTGTAGAGCAGGCTGACCACTGTGAGGCCAGGGGGTATATGGGAACTCTGTATTTTCTGCTCAACTTGGTGGTCAACCTAAGTCATTTTCTAAAATATAAGTTTAGTAATTAAAAATATTACTGAGATCTTGAAATCCCTGTTGGCCGGGCAGCGGCCATGATGTGGCGGTCCTTACCTGTGCTTGCGTAAATATGATCATTGCTGTTCATCTGATCAACACTGCACAGGAAGTATGTACACTGTTGAGACTAACTTTAAACTACCTTCCAAGAGATGACATGGTGATTCAGCTTTGAAACAAAGTTGTGGTAGGTGTGAATAGCACAGAAACAGGGCAACCATTGTTAGTGAAGCAAATAAGGGCCATGAGAGTCATAACCAAAACTCTATATTTTCTTGAGAATACAGGAGCTGGGAAAACCAGTGCTTGAAGCTCTGATTCATTTTATTCCTGAGACAAAGCACGAAAAGTCCATCACAGGGCAAGTAAGAAGAAGAAGAGAATCTAATAAATCCTGAGAAGGGGTCAAAGAAATCTTACAAGGTGAGAAAAAGAGGATGTGACAGTGTCATGTGACTTAAAAGATAAAATACAAAGCCAAGCCTAGTCAAACAGGAAGTGCTGACAAAGGCTGGCGATTCCTGAACAAGCCTCAAAATTTGACTGTCAAGGCTAAAGGAACTGGGAAAGCAAGCTAGGAGCATAAGTAAGTCTAAAAGCCTTTACAATAAGTTTAATGGTAAATTCTAAGTAATTAGAAAGTAACACATTAGTTTAATAGGTAGTATTTTTTCCTTAGTAATGTGGACAATTATGGTGAATCTTATAATGAATAGTGTCTCAGGTCACAGGGGCACCAGGGGGGCTCAGTCCGTTAAGCGTCTGACTCTTGATTTCTGCTCAGGTCTTGATTTCATGGTTCATGAGATTGAGCCTCGCGTCAGGCTCTATGTTTACAGTGTGGAGCCTGCTCAGGATTCTGTGTCTCCCTCTCTCTCTGCCCCCTCTCCCGCTCACACTCTGTCTCTCTATCTCTCAAAAATAAAAAATAAAATAAAACAAAACATAATGTATGATTATAATGTCAATGAAAGATGCCAAAAGTTCTCAGAAAGATCAAGTCAGCGTGGACTCCCTGTTAATGGTTTGCAATTACATGAAGACTAATGTCTGAAAGATGAAGGTTTGTGATTCCACTAACTAAAAATGCAATTCTTGTAATCTTTTTTGTCATACTTATCACTTAAAAACAAAAGCTATCCAGATGAAATAGATGTTTTTACAGAAGCAAATTTCTAGTCACAGAGATTCAGTAGAAGTTTTAGCTTGGTTTTGTGCAAGAAAGGAATATGGGCGTTCCCTTGTGATTATGGGGATTATGCTTTTATACAGTTCCAATTCACTTTATGATGTAACTGTGAACGTGACACCATTTTTATCTCAGTGTAAAAAAAGTTGTGGGTTGGGGCACCTGGGTGACTCAGTTGGTAAGCATCTGTCTTCAGCTCAGGTCATGGCCTCGTGGTTTGTGAGTTCAAGCCCTGCATTGGGCTTTGTGTCGACAGCTTTGGATCCTCTGTCTCCCTCTCTATCTGCCCCTCTTCCACTCACACATGCGAGAGCACTCACGCGTGCTCTCTCTCTCTCTCTCTCTCTCTCTCTCTCTC